>NC_056432.1:1226157-1423657 GCF_018296145.1 Oncorhynchus tshawytscha
ATTGGCCTGAAACATCTTTTACCCCATCCAAGTCAATAGTTCCACTTCACCTCTTCAGGCGGACAGCTCCTAATGAGCGAGAGAGACAGAGAGAGATTCCACCGTGCTTGAACCTAACACCATCCTCTGTGCAGTGTAGCAGTCTACCAGTCTACCAGTCTACTAGTCTACCAGTTTACAAGTCTACCAGTCTACTAGTCTACCAGTTACAAGTCTACCAGTCTACCAGTCTACTAGTCTACCAGTCTACCAGTTTACAAGTCTACTAGTCTACCAGTCTACCAGTCTACTAGTCTACCAGTCTACCAGTCTACTAGTCTACCAGTCTACCAGTCTACTAGTCTACCAGTCTACTAGTCTACCAGTTTACAAGTCTACCAGTCTACTAGTCTACCAGTCTACCAGTCTACCAGTCTACCAGTCTACTAGTCTACCAGTCTACTAGTCTACCAGTCTACCAGTCTACCAGTCTACTAGTCTACCAGTCTACCAGTTTACTAGTCTACCAGTCTACCAGTCTACCAGTCTACCAGTTTACAAGTCTACCAGTCTACCAGTCTACCAGTTTACAAGTCTACCAGTCGACCAGTCTACTAGTCTACCAGTTTACAAGTCTACCAGTCTACCAGTCTACCAGTTTACAAGTCTACAAGTCTACCAGTCTAACAGTCTACCAGTTACAAGTCTACCAGTCTAGAGGGATAGGACAGTGCCTAGAGGGATAGGGATAGGAAAGTGTCGAGAGGGATAGGACAGTGTCTAGAGGGATAGGACAGTGCCTGGAGGGATAAGACTGTGCCTAGAGGGATAGGGATAGGACAGTGCCTAGAGGGATAGGGCAGTGCCTAGAGGGATAGGGATAGGACCGTGCCAAGAGGGATAGGGATAGGACAGTGCATAGAGGGATAGGACAGTGCCTGGAGGGATAGGGATAGGACAGTGCCTAGAGGGAGAGGGGTAGAACCATTTCTGGAGGGATAGGACAATGTCTAGAGGGATAGGGATAGGACAGTGCCTAGAGGGATAGGACAGTTCCTAGAATGATAGGGATAGGACAGTTCCTAGAGGGATAGGGCTGTGCCAAGAAGAATCAGACAGTGCCTAGTGTGATTAGGATAGGACAGTGCCTAGAGGGATATGGATATGACAGTGCCTAGAGGGGTAGGGATATGACAGTGCCTAGAGGGATAGGGCAGTGCCTAGAGGGATAGGGATAGGACAGTGCCTAGAGTGATAGGACGGTGCCTAGAAGGATAGGGATAGGACAGTGCCTAGAGGGATAGGGCAGTGCCTAGAATGGTAGGGCAGTGCCTAGAGGGATTGGGATGGGACAGTGCCTAGAGGGATAGGACAGTGCCTATAGGGATATGGATAGGACAGTGACTAGAGGGAGAGGGATATAACAGTTTCTAGAGGGATAGGGATAGGACAGTGCCTAGAGGGATACGACAATGCCTAGAAGGATAGGGATAGGACAGTGCCTAGAGGGATAGGTATAGGACAGTGCCTAGAGGGACAGGGATAGGAAAGTGCATAGAGGGATAGGACAGTGCGTAGAAGGATAGGGATATGGCAGTGTCTAGAAGGATAGGAGAGTGTCTAGAGGGGCTGGGATAGGACAATGCCTAGATGGATAGGGATAGGACAGTGCCTGGACGGATAGGGATAGGACAGTGCCTGAACGGATAGGGATAGGACAGTGCTTAGAGGGATAGGGATAGGACATTGCCTAGAGGGATAGGGATAGGAACGTGCCTGGATGGATGGGACAGTGCCTGGAAGGATAGGGACAGAGCAGTGTCTAGAGAGATAGGACAGTGCCTAGAGGGAGAGGGATAGGGCAGTGCCTAGAGGGATAGGGATAGGAAAGTGCCTAGAGGGATAGGACAGTGCCTAGAGGGATAGGACAGTGCCAAGAGAGATATCAAATCAAATGTTATTTGTCGCATACACATGGTTAGCAGATGTTAATGCGAGTGTAGCGAAATGCTTGTGCTTCTAGTTCCGACAATGCAGTAATAACCAACAAGTAATCTAACTAACAATTCCAAAACTAGTGTCTTATACACACAAGTGTAAGGGGATAAAGAATATGTACATAAAGATATATGAATGAGTGATGGTACAGAGCGGCATAGGCAAGATACAGTAGATGGTATCGAGTACAGTATATACATATGAGATGAGTATGTAAACAAAGTGGCATAGTTAAAGTGGCTAGTGATACATGTATTACATAAAGATGCAGTAGATGATATAGAGTACAGTATATACGTATACATATGAGATGAATAATGTAGGGTATGTAAACATTACATTAGGTAGCATTGTTTAAAGTGGCTAGTGATTACATCATTTCCCAACAATTCCCATTATTAAAGTGGCTGGAGTTGAGTCAGTGTCTTGGCAGCAGCCACTCAATGTTAGTGGTGGCTGTTTAACAGTCTGATGGCCTTGAGATAGAAGCTGTTTTTCAGTCTCTCGTTCCCAGCTTTGATGCACCTGTACTGACCTCGCCTTCTGGATGATAGCGGGGTGAACAGGCAGTGGCTCGGGTGGTTGTTGTCCTTGATGATCTTTATGGCCTTCCTGTGACATAGGGTGGTGTAGGTGTCCTGGAGGGCAGGTAGTTTGCCCCCGGTGATGCGTTGTGCAGACCTCACTACCCTCTGGAGAGCCTTACGGTTGTGGGCGGAGCAGTTGCCGTACCAGGCGGTGATACAGCCCGCCAGGATGCTCTCGATTGTGCATCTGTAGAAGTTTGTGAGTGCTTTTGGTGACAAGCCGAATTTCTTCAGCCTCCTGAGGTTGAAGAGGCGCTGCTGCGCCTTCTTCACAATGCTGTCTGTGTGGGTGGACCAATTCAGTTTGTCTGTGATGTGTATGCCAAGGAACTTAAAACTTGCTACCCTCTCCACTACTGTTCCATCGATGTGGATAGGGGGTGTTCCCTCTGCTGTTTCCTGAAGTCCACAATCATCTCCTTAGTTTTGTTGACGTTGAGTGTGAGGTTATTTTCCTGACACCACACTCCGAGAGCCCTCACCTCCTCCCTGTAGGCCGTCTCGTCGTTGTTGGTAATCAAGCCTACCACTGTTGTGTCGTCCACAAACTTGATGATTGAGTTGGAGCGTGCGTGGCCACGCAGTCGTGGGTGAACAGGGAGTACAGGAGAGGGCTCAGAACGCACCCTTGTGGGACCCCAGTGTTGAGGATCAGCGGGGTGGAGATGTTGTTGCCTACCCTCACCACCTGGGGCGGCCCGTCAGGAAGTCCAGTACCCAGTTGCACAGGGCGGGGTCGAGACCCAGGGTCTCGAGCTTGATGACGAGCTTGGAGGGTACTATGGTGTTGAATGCCGAGCTGTAGTCGATGAACAGCATTCTCACATAGGTATTCCTCTTGTCCAGATGGGTTAGGGCAGTGTGGTTGAGATTGCATCGTCTGTGGACCTATTTGGCGGTAAGCAAATTGGAGTGGGTCTAGGGTGTCAGGTAGGGTGGAGGTGATATGGTCCTTGACTAGTCTCTCAAAGCACTTCATGATGACGGAAGTGAGTGCTACGGGGCGGTAGTCGTTTAGCTTAGCTTTCTTGGGAACAGGAACAATGGTGGCCCTCTTGAAGCATGTGGGAACAACAGACGGATAGGGATTGATTGAATATGTCCGTAAACACACCAGCCAGCTGGTCTGCGCATGCTCTGAGGGCGCGGCTGGGGATGCCGTCTGGGCCTGCAGCCTTGCGAGGGTTGACACGTTTAAATGTTTTACTCACCTCGGCTGCAGTGAAGGAGAGGCCGCAGGTTTTGGTTTCAGGCCGTGTAAGTGGCACTGTATTGTCCTCAAAGCGGGCAAAAAGTTATTTAGTCTGCCTATGACAGTGCCTATAGGGATAGGGATAGGACAGTGCCTAGAGGGATAGGGCAGTGCCCATAGGGAGAGGGATATGACAGTTTCTAGAGGGATAGGACAGTGCCTAGAGGGAGAGGGGTGGGACAGTGCCTAGAGGTATACCGATAGGCAGTGCCTAGAGGGATAGGGCATTGCCTAGAAGGATAGAACAGTGCCTAGAGGGATAGGGATAGGGCAGTGCCTAGAGGGATTGGGATAGGACAGTTCCGAGAGGGATAGGGATAGGGCAGTGCCTAGAGGGATAGGGATAGGACTGTGCCTAGAGGGATAGGGCAGTGCCCATAGGGAGAGGGATATGACAGTTTCTAGAGGGATAGGACAGTGCCTAGAGGGAGAGGGATGGGACAGTGCCTAGAGGGATAGGGCATTGCCTAGAAGGATAGAACAGTGCCTAGAGGGATAGGGATATGACAGTGCCTAGAGGGATAGGGATAGGACATTGCCTAGAGGGGTAGGGATAGGACAGTGCCTAGAGGGGTAGGGTTAGGACAGTGCCCAGAGGGATAGGGATAGGACAGTGCCTAGAGGTATAAGGATAGGACACTTCCTAGAATGATAGGACAGTGCCTAGAGGGATAGGGATAGGACAGTGCCTAGGGGGATAGGGATAGGGCATTGCCTAGAGGGGTAGGGATAGGACAGTGCCTAGAGTGATAGGGCGGTGCGTAGAAGGATAGGGATAGGACAGTGCCTAGAGGGATAGGGCAGTGCCTAGAATGATAGGACAGTGCCTAGAGGGATTGGGATAGGACAGTACCTAGAGGGATAGGACAGTGCCTATAGGGATATGGATAGGACAGTGACTAGAGGGAGATGGATATAACAGTTTCTAGAGGGATAGGGATAGAACAGTGCCTAGAGGGATACAACAATGCCTAGAAGGATAGGGATAGGACAGTGCCTAGAGGGATAGGTATAGGACAGTGCCTAGAGGGGTAGGGATAGGACAGTGCCTAGAGTGATAAGACGGTGCCTAGAAGGATAGGGATAGGACAGTGCCTAGAGGGATAGGGCAGTGCCTAGAATGGTAGGACAGTGCCTAGAGGGATTGGGATAGGACAGTGCCTAGAGGGATAGGACAGTGCCTATAGGGATATGGATAGGACAGTGACTAGAGGGAGAGGGATATAACAGTTTCTAGAGGGATAGGGATAGGACAGTGCCTAGAGGGATACGACAATGCCTAGAAGGATAGGGATAGGACAGTGCCTAGAGGGACAGGGATAGGAAAGTGCATAGAGGGATAGGACAGTGCGTAGAAGGATAGGGATATGGCAGTGTCTAGAAGGATAGGAGAGTGTCTAGAGGGGCTGGGATAGGACAATGCCTAGATGGATAGGGATAGGACAGTGCCTGGACGGATAGGGATAGGACAGTGCCTGAACGGATAGGGATAGGACAGTGCTTAGAGGGATAGGGATAGGACATTGCCTAGAGGGATAGGGATAGGAACGTGCCTGGATGGATGGGACAGTGCCTGGAAGGATAGGGACAGAGCAGTGTCTAGAGAGATAGGACAGTGCCTAGAGGGAGAGGGATAGGGCAGTGCCTAGAGGGATAGGGATAGGAAAGTGCCTAGAGGGATAGGACAGTGCCTAGAGGGATAGGACAGTGCCAAGAGAGATATCAAATCAAATGTTATTTGTCGCATACACATGGTTAGCAGATGTTAATGCGAGTGTAGCGAAATGCTTGTGCTTCTAGTTCCGACAATGCAGTAATAACCAACAAGTAATCTAACTAACAATTCCAAAACTAGTGTCTTATACACACAAGTGTAAGGGGATAAAGAATATGTACATAAAGATATATGAATGAGTGATGGTACAGAGCGGCATAGGCAAGATACAGTAGATGGTATCGAGTACAGTATATACATATGAGATGAGTATGTAAACAAAGTGGCATAGTTAAAGTGGCTAGTGATACATGTATTACATAAAGATGCAGTAGATGATATAGAGTACAGTATATACGTATACATATGAGATGAATAATGTAGGGTATGTAAACATTACATTAGGTAGCATTGTTTAAAGTGGCTAGTGATTACATCATTTCCCAACAATTCCCATTATTAAAGTGGCTGGAGTTGAGTCAGTGTCTTGGCAGCAGCCACTCAATGTTAGTGGTGGCTGTTTAACAGTCTGATGGCCTTGAGATAGAAGCTGTTTTTCAGTCTCTCGTTCCCAGCTTTGATGCACCTGTACTGACCTCGCCTTCTGGATGATAGCGGGGTGAACAGGCAGTGGCTCGGGTGGTTGTTGTCCTTGATGATCTTTATGGCCTTCCTGTGACATAGGGTGGTGTAGGTGTCCTGGAGGGCAGGTAGTTTGCCCCGGTGATGCGTTGTGCAGACCTCACTACCCTCTGGAGAGCCTTACGGTTGTGGGCGGAGCAGTTGCCGTACCAGGCGGTGATACAGCCCGCCAGGATGCTCTCGATTGTGCATCTGTAGAAGTTTGTGAGTGCTTTTGGTGACAAGCCGAATTTCTTCAGCCTCCTGAGGTTGAAGAGGCGCTGCTGCGCCTTCTTCACAATGCTGTCTGTGTGGGTGGACCAATTCAGTTTGTCTGTGATGTGTATGCCAAGGAACTTAAAACTTGCTACCCTCTCCACTACTGTTCCATCGATGTGGATAGGGGGTGTTCCCTCTGCTGTTTCCTGAAGTCCACAATCATCTCCTTAGTTTTGTTGACGTTGAGTGTGAGGTTATTTTCCTGACACCACACTCCGAGAGCCCTCACCTCCTCCCTGTAGGCCGTCTCGTCGTTGTTGGTAATCAAGCCTACCACTGTTGTGTCGTCCACAAACTTGATGATTGAGTTGGAGGCGTGCGTGGCCACGCAGTCGTGGGTGAACAGGGAGTACAGGAGAGGGCTCAGAACGCACCCTTGTGGGACCCCAGTGTTGAGGATCAGCGGGGTGGAGATGTTGTTGCCTACCCTCACCACCTGGGGGCGGCCCGTCAGGAAGTCCAGTACCCAGTTGCACAGGGCGGGGTCGAGACCCAGGGTCTCGAGCTTGATGACGAGCTTGGAGGGTACTATGGTGTTGAATGCCGAGCTGTAGTCGATGAACAGCATTCTCACATAGGTATTCCTCTTGTCCAGATGGGTTAGGGCAGTGTGCAGTGTGGTTGAGATTGCATCGTCTGTGGACCTATTTGGGCGGTAAGCAAATTGGAGTGGGTCTAGGGTGTCAGGTAGGGTGGAGGTGATATGGTCCTTGACTAGTCTCTCAAAGCACTTCATGATGACGGAAGTGAGTGCTACGGGGCGGTAGTCGTTTAGCTTAGCTTTCTTGGAACAGGAACAATGGTGGCCCTCTTGAAGCATGTGGGAACAGCAGACTGGGATAGGGATTGATTGAATATGTCCGTAAACACACCAGCCAGCTGGTCTGCGCATGCTCTGAGGGCGCGGCTGGGGATGCCGTCTGGGCCTGCAGCCTTGCGTGGGTTAACACGTTTAAATGTTTTACTCACCTCGGCTGCAGTGAAGGAGAGGCCGCAGGTTTTGGTTTCAGGCCGTGTAAGTGGCACTGTATTGTCCTCAAAGCGGGCAAAAAAGTTATTTAGTCTGCCTATGACAGTGCCTATAGGGATAGGGATAGGACAGTGCCTAGAGGGATAGGGCAGTGCCCATAGGGAGAGGGATATGACAGTTTCTAGAGGGATAGGACAGTGCCTAGAGGGAGAGGGATGGGACAGTGCCTAGAGGTATACCGATAGGACAGTGCCTAGAGGGATAGGGCATTGCCTAGAAGGATAGAACAGTGCCTAGAGGGATAGGGATATGACAGTGCCTAGAGGGATAGGGATAGGACATTGCCTAGAGGGGTAGGGATAGGACAGTGCCTAGAGGGGTAGGGTTAGGACAGTGCCCAGAGGGATAGGGATAGGACAGTGCCTAGAGGTATAAGGATAGGACACTTCCTAGAATGATAGGACAGTGCCTAGAGGGATAGGGATAGGACAGTGCCTAGGGGGATAGGGATAGGGCATTGCCTAGAGGGGTAGGGATAGGACAGTGCCTAGAGTGATAGGGCGGTGCGTAGAAGGATAGGGATAGGACAGTGCCTAGAGGGATAGGGCAGTGCCTAGAATGATAGGACAGTGCCTAGAGGGATTGGGATAGGACAGTACCTAGAGGGATAGGACAGTGCCTATAGGGATATGGATAGGACAGTGACTAGAGGGAGAGGGATATAACAGTTACTAGAGGGATAGGGATAGAACAGTGCCTAGAGGATACAACAATGCCTAGAAGGATAGGGATAGGACAGTGCCTAGAGGGATAGGTATAGGACAGTGCCTAGAGGGGTAGGGATAGGACAGTGCCTAGAGTGATAAGACGGTGCCTAGAAGGATAGGGATACACAGTGCCTAGAGGGATAGGGCAGTGCCTAGAATGGTAGGACAGTGCCTAGAGGGATTGGGATAGGACAGTGCCTAGAGGGATAGGACAGTGCCTATAGGGATATGGATAGGACAGTGACTAGAGGGAGAGGGATATAACAGTTTCTAGAGGGATAGGGATAGGACAGTGCCTAGAGGGATACGACAATGCCTAGAAGGATAGGGATAGGACAGTGCCTAGAGGGATAGGTATAGGACAGTGCCTAGAGGGACAGGGATAGGAAAGTGCATAGAGGGATAGGACAGTGCGTAGAAGGATAGGGATATGGCAGTGTCTAGAAGGATAGGAGAGTGTCTAGAGGGGCTGGGATAGGACAATGCCTAGATGGATAGGGATAGGACAGTGCCTGGACGGATAGGGATAGGACAGTGCCTGAACGGATAGGGATAGGACAGTGCTTAGAGGGATAGGGATAGGACATTGCCTAGAGGGATAGGGATAGGAACGTGCCTGGATGGATGGGACAGTGCCTGGAAGGATAGGGACAGAGCAGTGTCTAGAGAGATAGGACAGTGCCTAGAGGGAGAGGGATAGGGCAGTGCCTAGAGGGATAGGGATAGGAAAGTGCCTAGAGGGATAGGACAGTGCCTAGAGGGATAGGACAGTGCCAAGAGAGATATCAAATCAAATGTTATTTGTCGCATACACATGGTTAGCAGATGTTAATGCGAGTGTAGCGAAATGCTTGTGCTTCTAGTTCCGACAATGCAGTAATAACCAACAAGTAATCTAACTAACAATTCCAAAACTAGTGTCTTATACACACAAGTGTAAGGGGATAAAGAATATGTACATAAAGATATATGAATGAGTGATGGTACAGAGCGGCATAGGCAAGATACAGTAGATGGTATCGAGTACAGTATATACATATGAGATGAGTATGTAAACAAAGTGGCATAGTTAAAGTGGCTAGTGATACATGTATTACATAAAGATGCAGTAGATGATATAGAGTACAGTATATACGTATACATATGAGATGAATAATGTAGGGTATGTAAACATTACATTAGGTAGCATTGTTTAAAGTGGCTAGTGATTACATCATTTCCCAACAATTCCCATTATTAAAGTGGCTGGAGTTGAGTCAGTGTCTTGGCAGCAGCCACTCAATGTTAGTGGTGGCTGTTTAACAGTCTGATGGCCTTGAGATAGAAGCTGTTTTTCAGTCTCTCGTTCCCAGCTTTGATGCACCTGTACTGACCTCGCCTTCTGGATGATAGCGGGGTGAACAGGCAGTGGCTCGGGTGGTTGTTGTCCTTGATGATCTTTATGGCCTTCCTGTGACATAGGGTGGTGTAGGTGTCCTGGAGGGCAGGTAGTTTGCCCCGGTGATGCGTTGTGCAGACCTCACTACCCTCTGGAGAGCCTTACGGTTGTGGGCGGAGCAGTTGCCGTACCAGGCGGTGATACAGCCCGCCAGGATGCTCTCGATTGTGCATCTGTAGAAGTTTGTGAGTGCTTTTGGTGACAAGCCGAATTTCTTCAGCCTCCTGAGGTTGAAGAGGCGCTGCTGCGCCTTCTTCACAATGCTGTCTGTGTGGGTGGACCAATTCAGTTTGTCTGTGATGTGTATGCCAAGGAACTTAAAACTTGCTACCCTCTCCACTACTGTTCCATCGATGTGGATAGGGGGTGTTCCCTCTGCTGTTTCCTGAAGTCCACAATCATCTCCTTAGTTTTGTTGACGTTGAGTGTGAGGTTATTTTCCTGACACCACACTCCGAGAGCCCTCACCTCCTCCCTGTAGGCCGTCTCGTCGTTGTTGGTAATCAAGCCTACCACTGTTGTGTCGTCCACAAACTTGATGATTGAGTTGGAGGCGTGCGTGGCCACGCAGTCGTGGGTGAACAGGGAGTACAGGAGAGGGCTCAGAACGCACCCTTGTGGGACCCCAGTGTTGAGGATCAGCGGGGTGGAGATGTTGTTGCCTACCCTCACCACCTGGGGGCGGCCCGTCAGGAAGTCCAGTACCCAGTTGCACAGGGCGGGGTCGAGACCCAGGGTCTCGAGCTTGATGACGAGCTTGGAGGGTACTATGGTGTTGAATGCCGAGCTGTAGTCGATGAACAGCATTCTCACATAGGTATTCCTCTTGTCCAGATGGGTTAGGGCAGTGTGGTTGAGATTGCATCGTCTGTGGACCTATTTGGGCGGTAAGCAAATTGGAGTGGGTCTAGGGTGTCAGGTAGGGTGGAGGTGATATGGTCCTTGACTAGTCTCTCAAAGCACTTCATGATGACGGAAGTGAGTGCTACGGGCGGTAGTCGTTTAGCTTAGTTACCTTAGCTTTCTTGGGAACAGGAACAATGGTGGCCCTCTTGAAGCATGTGGGAACAGCAGACTGGGATAGGGATTGATTGAATATGTCCGTAAACACACCAGCCAGCTGGTCTGCGCATGCTCTGAGGGCGCGGCTGGGGATGCCGTCTGGGCCTGCAGCCTTGCGAGGGTTAACACGTTTAAATGTTTTACTCACCTCGGCTGCAGTGAAGGAGAGGCCGCAGGTTTTGGTTTCAGGCCGTGTAAGTGGCACTGTATTGTCCTCAAAGCGGGCAAAAAAGTTATTTAGTCTGCCTATGACAGTGCCTATAGGGATAGGGATAGGACAGTGCCTAGAGGGATAGGGCAGTGCCCATAGGGAGAGGGATATGACAGTTTCTAGAGGGATAGGACAGTGCCTAGAGGGAGAGGGATGGGACAGTGCCTAGAGGTATACCGATAGGACAGTGCCTAGAGGATAGGGCATTGCCTAGAAGGATAGAACAGTGCCTAGAGGGATAGGGATATGACAGTGCCTAGAGGGATTGGGATAGGACAGTTCCTAGAGGGATAGGGATAGGGCAGTGCCTAGAGGGATAGGGATAGGACTGTGCCCAGAGGATAGGGCAGTGCCCATAGGGAGAGGATATGACAGTTTCTAGAGGGATAGGACAGTGCCTAGAGGGAGAGGGATAGGACAGTGCCTAGAGGTATAGGATAGGACAGTGCCTAGAGGGATAGGCATTGCCTAGAAGGATAGAACAGTGCCTAGAGGGATAGGGATATGACAGTGCCTAGAGGGATAGGGATAGGACATTGCCTAGAGGGGTAGGGATAGGACAGTGCCTAGAGGGGATAGGACAGTGCCCAGAGGGATAGGGATAGGACAGTGCCTAGAGGTATAAGGATAGGACACTTCCTAGAATGATAGGACAGTGCCTAGAGGGATAGGGATAGGACAGTGCCTAGGGGGATAGGGATAGGGCATTGCCTAGAGGGATAGGGATAGGACAGTGCCTAGAGTGATACAACGGTGCCTAGAAGGATAGGGATAGGACAGTGCCTAGAGGGATAGTGCCTAGAATGATAGGACAGTGCCTAGAGGGATTGGGATAGGACAGTACCTAGAGATAGGATAGGACAGTGCCTATAGGGATATGGATAGGACAGTGCCTAGAGGGAGAGGGATATAACAGTTTCTAGAGGGATAGGGATAGAACAGTGCCTAGAGGGATACAACAATGCCTAGAAGGATAGGGATAGGACAGTGCCTAGAGGGATAGGTATAGGACAGTGCCTAGAGGGATAGGGATAGGACAGTGCCTAGAGTGATAAGACAGTGCCTAGAAGGATATGGATAGGACAGTGCCTAGAGGGATAGGGCAGTGGATATAGGACAGTGCCTAGAGGGATGGGATAGGACAGTGCCTAGAGGGATAGGACAATGCCTATAAGGATATGGATAGGACAGTGCCTAGAGGGATAGGTATAACAGTTTCTAGAGGGATAGGGATAGGACAGTGCCTAGAGGGATAGGACAATGCCTAGAAGGATAGGGATAGGACAGTGCCTAGAGGAGGGATAGGAAAGTGTCTAGAGGGGGGATAGGACAATGCCTAGATGGATAGGGATAGGACAGTGCCTGGACGGATAGGGATAGGACAGTGCCTGAACGGATAGGGATAGGACAGTGCTTAGAGGGATAGGGATAGGACATTGCCTAGAGGGATAGGGATAGGAACGTGCCTGGATGGATGGGACAGTGCCTGGAAGGATAGGGACAGAGCAGTGTCTAGAGAGATAGGACAGTGCCTAGAGGGAGAGGGATAGGGCAGTGCCTAGAGGGATAGGGATAGGAAAGTGCCTAGAGGGATAGGACAGTGCCTAGAGGGATAGGACAGTGCCAAGAGAGATATCAAATCAAATGTTATTTGTCGCATACACATGGTTAGCAGATGTTAATGCGAGTGTAGCGAAATGCTTGTGCTTCTAGTTCCGACAATGCAGTAATAACCAACAAGTAATCTAACTAACAATTCCAAAACTAGTGTCTTATACACACAAGTGTAAGGGGATAAAGAATATGTACATAAAGATATATGAATGAGTGATGGTACAGAGCGGCATAGGCAAGATACAGTAGATGGTATCGAGTACAGTATATACATATGAGATGAGTATGTAAACAAAGTGGCATAGTTAAAGTGGCTAGTGATACATGTATTACATAAAGATGCAGTAGATGATATAGAGTACAGTATATACGTATACATATGAGATGAATAATGTAGGGTATGTAAACATTACATTAGGTAGCATTGTTTAAAGTGGCTAGTGATTACATCATTTCCCAACAATTCCCATTATTAAAGTGGCTGGAGTTGAGTCAGTGTCTTGGCAGCAGCCACTCAATGTTAGTGGTGGCTGTTTAACAGTCTGATGGCCTTGAGATAGAAGCTGTTTTTCAGTCTCTCGTTCCCAGCTTTGATGCACCTGTACTGACCTCGCCTTCTGGATGATAGCGGGGTGAACAGGCAGTGGCTCGGGTGGTTGTTGTCCTTGATGATCTTTATGGCCTTCCTGTGACATCGGGTGGTGTAGGTGTCCTGGTGGGCAGGTAGTTTGCCCCCGGTGATGCGTTGTGCAGACCTCACTACCCTCTGGAGAGCCTTACGGTTGTGGGCGGAGCAGTTGCCGTACCAGGCGGTGATACAGCCCGCCAGGATGCTCTCGATTGTGTATCTGTAGAAGTTTGTGAGTGCTTTTGGTAACAAGCCGAATTTCTTCAGCCTCCTGAGGTTCCTTCTTCACGATGCTGTCTGTGTGGGTGGACCAGTTCAGTTTGTCTGTGATGTGTACGCCAAGGAACTTAAAACTTGCTACCCTCTCCACTACTGTTCCATCGATGTGGATAGGGGTGTGTTACCTCTGCTGTTTCCTGAAGTCCACAATCATCTCCTTAGTTTTGTTGACGTTGAGTGTGAGGTTATTTTCCTGACACCACACTCCGAGAGCCCTCACCTCCTCCCTGTAGGCCGTCTCGTCGTTGTTGGTAATCAAGCCTACCACTGTTGTGTCGTCCACAAACTTGATGATTGAGTTGGAGGCGTGCGTGGCCACGCAGTCGTGGGTGAACAGGGAGTACAGGAGAGGGCTCAGAACGCACCCTTGTGGGACCCCAGTGTTGAGGATCAGCGGGGTGGAGATGTTGTTGCCTACCCTCACCACCTGGGGGCGGCCCGTCAGGAAGTCCAGTACCCAGTTGCACAGGGCGGGGTCGAGACCCAGGGTCTCGAGCTTGATGACGAGCTTGGAGGGTACTATGGTGTTGAATGCCGAGCTGTAGTCGATGAACAGCATTCTCACATAGGTATTCCTCTTGTCCAGATGGGTTAGGGCAGTGTGGTTGAGATTGCATCGTCTGTGGACCTATTTGGGCGGTAAGCAAATTGGAGTGGGTCTAGGGTGTCAGGTAGGGTGGAGGTGATATGGTCCTTGACTAGTCTCTCAAAGCACTTCATGATGACGGAAGTGAGTGCTACGGGGCGGTAGTCGTTTAGCTTAGTTACCTTAGCTTTCTTGGGAACAGGAACAATGGTGGCCCTCTTGAAGCATGTGGGAACAGCAGACTGGGATAGGGATTGATTGAATATGTCCGTAAACACACCAGCCAGCTGGTCTGCGCATGCTCTGAGGGCGCGGCTGGGGATGCCGTCTGGGCCTGCAGCCTTGCGAGGGTTAACACGTTTAAATGTTTTACTCACCTCGGCTGCAGTGAAGGAGAGGCCGCAGGTTTTGGTTTCAGGCCGTGTAAGTGGCACTGTATTGTCCTCAAAGCGGGCAAAAAAGTTATTTAGTCTGCCTATGACAGTGCCTATAGGGATAGGGATAGGACAGTGCCTAGAGGGATAGGGCAGTGCCCATAGGGAGAGGGATATGACAGTTTCTAGAGGGATAGGACAGTGCCTAGAGGGAGAGGGATGGGACAGTGCCTAGAGGTATACCGATAGGCAGTGCCTAGAGGGATAGGGCATTGCCTAGAAGGATAGAACAGTGCCTAGAGGGATAGGGATAGGGCAGTGCCTAGAGGGATTGGGATAGGACAGTTCCTAGAGGGATAGGGATAGGGCAGTGCCTAGAGGGATAGGGATAGGACTGTGCCTAGAGGGATAGGGCAGTGCCCATAGGGAGAGTGGATATGACAGTTTCTAGAGGGATAGGACAGTGCCTAGAGGGAGAGGGATGGGACAGTGCCTAGAGGTATACCGATAGGACAGTGCCTAGAGGGATAGGGCATTGCCTAGAAGGATAGAACAGTGCCTAGAGGGATAGGGATATGACAGTGCCTAGAGGGATAGGATAGGACATTGCCTAGAGGGGTAGGGATAGGACAGTGCCTAGAGGGGAGGGTTAGGACAGTGCCCAGAGGGATAGGGATAGGACAGTGCCTAGAGGTATGGGATAGGACACTTCCTAGAATGATAGGACAGTGCCTAGAGGGATAGGGATAGGACAGTGCCTAGGGGGATAGGGATAGGGCATTGCCTAGAGGGGTAGGGATAGGACAGTGCCTAGAGTGATAGGGCGGTGCGTAGAAGGATAGGGATAGGACAGTGCCTGGAGGGATAGGGCAGTGCCTAGAATGATAGGACAGTGCCTAGAGGGATTGGGATAGGACAGTACCTAGAGGGATAGGACAGTGCCTATAGGGATATGGATAGGACAGTGACTAGAGGGAGAGGGATATAACAGTTTCTAGAGGGATAGGATAGAACAGTGCCTAGAGGGATACAACAATGCCTAGAAGGATAGGGATAGGACAGTGCCTAGAGGGATAGGTATAGGACAGTGCCTAGAGGGGTAGGGATAGGACAGTGCCTAGAGTGATAAGACGGTGCCTAGAAGGATAGGGATAGGACAGTGCCTAGAGGGATAGGGCAGTGCCTAGAATGGCAGGACAGTGCCTAGAGGGATTGGGATAGGACAGTGCCTAGAGGGATAGGACAGTGCCTATAGGATATGGATAGGACAGTGACTAGAGGGAGAGGGATATAACAGTTTCTAGAGGGATAGGATAGGACAGTGCCTAGAGGATACGACAATGCCTAGAAGGATAGGGATAGGACAGTGCCTAGAGGGACAGGGATAGGAAAGTGCATAGAGGGATAGGACAGTGCGTAGAAGGATAGGGATAGGACAGTGCCTAGACGGATAGGGATAGGACAGTGCCTGGACGGATAGGATAGGACAGTGCCTGAACGGATAGGGATAGGACAGTGCTTAGAGGGATAGGGATAGGACATTGCCTAGAGGGATAGGGATAGGAACGTGCCTGGATGGATGGGACAGTGCCTGGAAGGATAGGGACAGAGCAGTGTCTAGAGAGATAGGACAGTGCCTAGAGGGAGAGGGATAGGGCAGTGCCTAGAGGGATAGGGATAGGAAAGTGCCTAGAGGGATAGGACAGTGCCTAGAGGGATAGGACAGTGCCAAGAGAGATATCAAATCAAATGTTATTTGTCGCATACACATGGTTAGCAGATGTTAATGCGAGTGTAGCGAAATGCTTGTGCTTCTAGTTCCGACAATGCAGTAATAACCAACAAGTAATCTAACTAACAATTCCAAAACTAGTGTCTTATACACACAAGTGTAAGGGGATAAAGAATATGTACATAAAGATATATGAATGAGTGATGGTACAGAGCGGCATAGGCAAGATACAGTAGATGGTATCGAGTACAGTATATACATATGAGATGAGTATGTAAACAAAGTGGCATAGTTAAAGTGGCTAGTGATACATGTATTACATAAAGATGCAGTAGATGATATAGAGTACAGTATATACGTATACATATGAGATGAATAATGTAGGGTATGTAAACATTACATTAGGTAGCATTGTTTAAAGTGGCTAGTGATTACATCATTTCCCAACAATTCCCATTATTAAAGTGGCTGGAGTTGAGTCAGTGTCTTGGCAGCAGCCACTCAATGTTAGTGGTGGCTGTTTAACAGTCTGATGGCCTTGAGATAGAAGCTGTTTTTCAGTCTCTCGTTCCCAGCTTTGATGCACCTGTACTGACCTCGCCTTCTGGATGATAGCGGGGTGAACAGGCAGTGGCTCGGGTGGTTGTTGTCCTTGATGATCTTTATGGCCTTCCTGTGACATCGGGTGGTGTAGGTGTCCTGGAGGGCAGGTAGTTTGCCCCTGGTGATGCGTTGTGCAGACCTCACTACCCTCTGGAGAGCCTTACGGTTGTGGGCGGAGCAGTTGCCGTACCAGGCGGTGATACAGCCCGCCAGGATGCTCTCGATTGTGCATCTGTAGAAGTTTGTGAGTGCTTTTGGTGACAAGCCGAATTTCTTCAGCCTCCTGAGGTTGAAGATGCGCTGCTGCGCCTTCTTCACGATGCTGTCTGTGTGGGTGGACCAATTCAGTTTGTCTGTGATGTGTATGCCAAGGAACTTAAAACTTGCTACCCTCTCCACTACTGTTCCATCGATGTGGATAGGGGGTGTTCCCTCTGCTGTTTCCTGAAGTCCACAATCATCTCCTTAGTTTTGTTGACGTTGAGTGTGAGGTTATTTTCCTGACACCACACTCCGAGAGCCCTCACCTCCTCCCTGTAGGCCGTCTCGTCGTTGTTGGTAATCAAGCCTACCACTGTTGTGTCGTCCACAAACTTGATGATTGAGTTGGAGGCGTGCGTGGCCACGCAGTCGTGGGTGAACAGGGAGTACAGGAGAGGGCTCAGAACGCACCCTTGTGGGACCCCAGTGTTGAGGATCAGCGGGGTGGAGATGTTGTTGCCTACCCTCACCACCTGGGGGCGGCCCGTCAGGAAGTCCAGTACCCAGTTGCACAGGGCGGGGTCGAGACCCAGGGTCTCGAGCTTGATGACGAGCTTGGAGGGTACTATGGTGTTGAATGCCGAGCTGTAGTCGATGAACAGCATTCTCACATAGGTATTCCTCTTGTCCAGATGGGTTAGGGCAGTGTGGTTGAGATTGCATCGTCTGTGGACCTATTTGGGCGGTAAGCAAATTGGAGTGGGTCTAGGGTGTCAGGTAGGGTGGAGGTGATATGGTCCTTGACTAGTCTCTCAAAGCACTTCATGATGACGGAAGTGAGTGCTACGGGCGGTAGTCGTTTAGCTTAGTTACCTTAGCTTTCTTGGGAACAGGAACAATGGTGGCCCTCTTGAAGCATGTGGGAACAGCAGACTGGGATAGGGATTGATTGAATATGTCCGTAAACACACCAGCCAGCTGGTCTGCGCATGCTCTGAGGGCGCGGCTGGGGATGCCGTCTGGGCCTGCAGCCTTGCGAGGGTTAACACGTTTAAATGTTTTACTCACCTCGGCTGCAGTGAAGGAGAGGCCGCAGGTTTTGGTTTCAGGCCGTGTAAGTGGCACTGTATTGTCCTCAAAGCGGGCAAAAAAGTTATTTAGTCTGCCTATGACAGTGCCTATAGGGATAGGGATAGGACAGTGCCTAGAGGGATAGGGCAGTGCCCATAGGGAGAGGGATATGACAGTTTCTAGAGGGATAGGACAGTGCCTAGAGGGAGAGGGATGGGACAGTGCCTAGAGGTATACCGATAGGCAGTGCCTAGAGGGATAGGGCAGTGCCTAGAGGGATAGGGATAGGACTGTGCCTAGAGGGATAGGGCAGTGCCCATAGGGAGAGGGATATGACAGTTTCTAGAGGGATAGGACAGTGCCTAGAGGGAGAGGGATGGGACAGTGCCTAGAGGTATACCGATAGGCAGTGCCTAGAGGGATAGGGCATTGCCTAGAAGGATAGAACAGTGCCTAGAGGGATAGGGATAGGGCAGTGCCTAGAGGGATTGGGATAGGACAGTTCCTAGAGGGATAGGGATAGGGCAGTGCCTAGAGGGATAGGGATAGGACTGTGCCTAGAGGGATAGGGCAGTGCCCATAGGGAGAGGGATATGACAGTTTCTAGAGGGATAGGACAGTGCCTAGAGGGAGAGGGATGGGACAGTGCCTAGAGGTATACCGATAGGACAGTGCCTAGAGGGATAGGGCATTGCCTAGAAGGATAGAACAGTGCCTAGAGGGATAGGGATATGACAGTGCCTAGAGGGATAGGGATAGGACATTGCCTAGAGGGGTAGGGATAGGACAGTGCCTAGAGGGGTAGGGTTAGGACAGTGCCCAGAGGGATAGGGATAGGACAGTGCCTAGAGGTATAAGGATAGGACACTTCCTAGAATGATAGGACAGTGCCTAGAGGGATAGGGATAGGACAGTGCCTAGGGGATAGGGATAGGGCATTGCCTAGAGGGGTAGGGATAGGACAGTGCCTAGAGTGATAGGGCGGTGCGTAGAAGGATAGGGATAGGACAGTGCCTAGAGGGATAGGACAGTGCCCGAGGGGTAGGGATAGGACAGTGCCTTGATGGGTAGGGATAGGACAGTGTCCAGAAGGATAGGATAGGACAGTGCCTAGAGGGATTGGGATAGGACAATGCCTAGATGGATAAGGATAGGACAGTGCCCAGAGGGATAGGGATAGGACAGTGCCTGGAGGGATGGGACAGTTCCTAGAGGGATATGACAGTGCCTAGGGGATAGGGATAGGACCGTGCCTAGATGGATAGGGTAGTGCCTAGACGGATAGGGATAGGACAGTGCCTAGAGGGATAGGGCAGTGACTATAGGGATAGGGAAAGGACAGTGCCTAGAGGGATAGGGATAGGACAGTGCCTAGAGGGATAGGACATTGCCTAGAAGGATAGGGATAGGACAGTGCCTAGAGGGATAGGGCAGTGCCTAGAAGGATAGGACAGTGCCTAGAGGGATTAGGATAGGACAGTGCCTAGAAGGGATAGGGCAGTGCCTAGAAGGATAGGACAGTGCCTAGAGGGATTGGGATAGGACAGTGCCTAGAGGGATACAGCAGTGCCTAGAAGGATAGGGATAGGACAGTGCCTAGAGGGATAGGACATTGCCTAGAAGGATAGGGATAGGACAGTGCCTAGAGGGATAGGGCAGTGCCTAGAAGGATAGGACAGTGCCTAGAGGGATTAGGATAGGACAGTGCCTAGAAGGGATAGGGCAGTGCCTAGAAGGATAGGACAGTGCCTAGAGGGATTGGGATAGGACAGTGCCTAGAGGGATACAGCAGTGCCTAGAAGGATAGGACCGTGCCTAGAGGGATTGGGATAGGACAGTGCCTAGAGGGGTAGGGATAGGACAGTGCCTAGAGGGATAGGGATAGGATAGCGCCTTAATGGATAGGGGTAGGACCATGCCTAGAGGGATTGGGATAGGACAGTGCCTAGAGGAATAGGGATAGGATAGCGCCTTAATGGATAGGGGTAGGACAGTGCCTAGAGGGATAGGGATAGGACAATGCCTAAAGGGATGGGGATAGAACCGTGTCTAGAGCGGTGGGGATAGGAAAGTGTCTAGAGGGATAGGACAGTGTCTAGAAAGATAGGGATAGGACAGTATCTAGAGAGATGGGACCGTGTGTAGAGGGAGAGGGATAGGACCGTGTCTAGAGGGAGAGGGATAGGGCAGTGCCTAGAGGGATAGGGATAGGAAAGTGCCTAGAGGGATAGGAAAGTGCTTAGAAGGATAGGGCAGTGTCTAGAGGGATAGGACAGCGCCTAGAGGGATAGGACAGCGCCTAGAGGGATAGGACAGTGCCTAGAGGGATAGGACAGTGCCTATAGGGATATGGATAGGAGAGGGAGAGGGATATAACAGTTTTAGAGGGATAGGGATAGGACAGTGCCTAGAGGGATATGACACTGCCTAGAAGGATAGGGATAGGACAGTGCCTAGAGGGATAGGTATAGTACAGTGCCTAGAGGGACAGGGATAGGACAGTGCCTAGAGGGATAGGACAGTGCCTAGAAGGATAGGGATAGGACAGTGCGTAGAGGATAGGGCAGTGCCTAGAAGGATAGGACAGTGCCTAGATGGATTAGGATAGGACAGTGCCTAGAAGGGATAGGGCAGTGCCTAGAAGGATAGGACAGTGCCTAGAGGGATTGGGATAGGACAGTGCCTAGAGGGATACAGCAGTGCCTAGAAGGATAGGACAGTGCCTAGAGGGATTGGGATAGGACAGTACCTAGCGGGATAGGGATAGGAAAGTGCCTAGAGGGATAGGAAAGTGCCTAGAAGGATAGGGCAGTGTCTTGAGGAATAGGACAGTGCCTAGAGGGATAGGGATAGGATAGCGCCTTAATGGATAGGGGTAGGACAGTGCCTAGAGGGATAGGGATAGGACAATGCCTAAAGGGATGGGGATAGAACCGTGTCTAGAGCGGTGGGGATAGGAAAGTGTCTAGAGGGATAGGACAGTGTCTAGAAAGATAGGGATAGGACAGTATCTAGAGAGATGGGACCGTGTGTAGAGGGAGAGGGATAGGACCGTGTCTAGAGGGAGAGGGATAGGGCAGTGCCTAGAGGGATAGGGATAGGAAAGTGCCTAGAGGGATAGGAAAGTGCTTAGAAGGATAGGGCAGTGTCTAGAGGGATAGGACAGCGCCTAGAGGGATAGGACAGCGCCTAGAGGGATAGGACAGTGCCTAGAGGATAGGACAGTGCCTATAGGGATATGGATAGGAGAGGAGAGGGATATAACAGTTTTTAGAGGGATAGGGATAGGACAGTGCCTAGAGGATACGACACTGCCTAGAAGGATAGGGATAGGACAGTGCCTAGAGGGATAGGTATAGTACAGTGCCTAGAGGGACAGGGATAGGACAGTGCCTAGAGGATAGGACAGTGCCTAGAAGGATAGGGATAGGACAGTGCGTAGAGGATAGGGCAGTGCCTAGAAGGATAGGACAGTGCCTAGAGGGATTAGGATAGGACAGTGCCTAGAAGGGATAGGGCAGTGCCTAGAAGGATAGGACAGTGCCTAGAGGGATTGGGATAGGACAGTGCCTAGAGGGATACAGCAGTGCCTAGAAGGATAGGACAGTGCCTAGAGGGATTGGGATAGGACAGTACCTAGCGGGATAGGGATAGGAAAGTGCCTAGAGGGATAGGAAAGTGCCTAGAAGGATAGGGCAGTGTCTTGAGGAATAGGACAGTGCCTAGAGGGATAGGACAGTGCCTAGAGGGATAGGACAGTGCCTATAGGGATATGGATAGGACAGTGACTAGAGGAGAGGGATATAACAGTTTCTAGAGGGATAGGTATAGTACAGTGCCTAGAGTGACAGGGATAGGAAAGTGCATAGAGGATAGGACAGTGCGTAGAAGGATAGGGATAGGGCAGTGTCTAGAGAGATAGGACAGTGCCTAGGGTGATTGGGATAGGGAAGTGCCTAGAGGGATAGCGATAGGACAGTGACTAAATGGATAAGGATAGGACAGTGCCTAGAGGGATAGGGATAGGAAAGTGCCTGGAGGGGTGGGGATAGGACAGTGCCTAGAGAGAGAGGGACAGTGCCTAGAGGGATAGGACAGTGCCTAGAGGGATAGGGATAGGACCGTGCCTAGAGGGATAGGGCAGTGCCTAGAGGGATAGGGATAGGACAGTGCCTAGAGGGAATGGACAGTGCCTAGAGGATAGGACAGTGGCTATAGGGATAGGGAAATGACAGTGCCTAGAGGGATAGGGATAGGACAGTGCCTAGATGGATAGGACAGTGCCTAGAAGGATAGGGATAGGACAGTGCCTAGGGGGATAGGGATAGGACCGTGCCTAGAGGGGTAGGGCAGTGCCTAGAGGGATAGGGATAGGACAGTGCCTAGAGGGAACGGACAGTGCCTAGAGGGATAGGACAGTGACTATAGGGATAGGGTAAGGACAGTGCCTAGAGGGATAGGGATAGGACAGTGCCTAGAGGATAGGACAGTGCCTAGAAGGATAGGGATAGGACAGTGCCTAGAGGGATAGGGCAGTGCCTAGAAGGGCAGGACAGTGCCTAGAGGGATAGGGATAGGACAGTGCCTAGAGGGATAGGGATAGGGCAGTGCCTAGAAGGATAGGACAGTGCCTAGAGGGATTGGGATAGGACAGTGCCTAGAGGGATACAGCAGTGCCTAGAAGGATAGGACAGTGCCTAGAGGGATTGGGATAGGACAGTGCCTAGAGGGGTAGGGATAGGACAGTGCCCAGAGGGGTAGGGATAGGACAGTGCCTAGAGGGATAGGGATAGGATAGCGCCTTAATGGATAGGGGTAGGACAGTGCCTAGAGGGATAGGGATAGGACAATGCCTAAAGGGATGGGGATAGAACCGTGTCTAGAGGGGTGGGGATAGGAAAGTGTCTAGAGGGATAGGACAGTGCCTAGAGCGATAGGGATAGGACAGTGCCTAGAAAGATAGGGATAGGACAGTATCTAGAGAGATAGGACCGTGTCTAGAGGGAGGGGGATAGGACCGTGTCTAGAGGGAGAGGGATAGGACAGTGCCTAGAGCGATAAGGATAGGACAGTGCCTAGAGGGAGAGGGATGGGGCAGTGCCTAGAGGGATAGGGATAGGAAAGTGCCTAGAGGGATAGGAAAGTGCCTAGAAGGATAGGGCAGTGTCTAGAGGGATAGGACAGCGCCTAGAGGGATATGGATAGGACAGTGACTAGAGGGAGAGGGATATAACAGTTGCTAGAGGGATAGGGATAGGACAGTGCCTAGAGGGATACGACACTGCCTAGAAGGATAGGGATAGGACAGTGCCTAGAGGGATAGGGCAGTGCCTAGAAGGATAGGACAGTGCCTAGAGGGATTAGGATAGGACAGTGCCTAGAAGGGATAGGGCAGTGCCTAGAAGGATAGGACAGTGCCTAGAGGGAGAGGGATGGGGCAGTGCCTAGAGGGATAGGGATAGGAAAGTGCCTAGAGGGATAGGAAAGTGCCTAGAAGGATAGGGCAGTGTCTAGAGGGATAGGACAGCGCCTAGAGGGATAGGACAGCGCCTAGAGGGATAGGACAGTGCCTAGAGGGATAGGACAGTGCCTATAGGGATATGGATAGGACAGTGACTAGAGGTAGAGGGATATAACAGTTTCTAGAGGGATAGGGATAGGGCAGTGCCTAGAAGGATATGACACTGCCTAGAAGGATAGGGATAGGACAGTGCCTAGAGGGATAGGTATAGTACAGTGTCTAGAGGGACAGGGATAGGACAGTGCCTGGATGGATAGGACAGTGCCTAGAAGGATAGGGATAGGATAGTGCCTAGAGGATAGGGCAGTGCCTAGAAGGATAGGACAGTGCCTAAAGGGATTAGGATAGGACAGTGCCTAGAAGGGATAGGGCAGTGCCTAGAAGGATAGGACAGTGCCTAGAGGGATTGGGATAGGACAGTGCCTAGAGGGATACAGCAGTGCCTAGAAGGATAGGACAGTGCCTAGAGGGATAGGGATAGGAAAGTGCCTAGAGGGATAGGAAAGTGCCTAGAAGGGCAGTGATAGGACAGTGCCTAGGGGATAGGGATAGGACCGTGCCTAGAGGGGTAGGGCAGTGCCTAGAGGGATAGGGATAGGACAGTGCCTAGAGGAACGGACAGTGCCTAGAGGGATAGGACAGTGACTATAGGGATAGGGTAAGGACAGTACCTAGAGGGATAGGACAGTGCCTAGAGGGATAGGACAGTGCCTAGAAGGATAGGGATAGGACAGTGCCTAGAGGGATAGGGCAGTGCCTAGAAGGTTAGGACAGTGCCTAGAGGGATTAGGATAGGACAATGCCTAGAAGGGATAGGGCAGTGCCTAGAATGATAGGACAGTGCCTAGAGGGATTGGGATAGGACAGTGCCTAGAGGGATACAGCAGTGCCTAGAAGGATAGGACAGTGCCAGAGGGATTGGGATAGGACAGTGCCTAGAGGGGCAGGGATAGGACAGTGCCTTGAGGGATAGGGATAGGATAGCGCCTTAATGGATAGGGGTAGGACAGTGCCTAGAGGGATAGGGATAGGGCAATGCCTAAAGGGATGGGGATAGAACTGTGTCTAGAGGGGTGGGGATAGGAAAGTGTCTAGAGGGATAGGACAGTGCCTAGAAAGATAGGGATAGGACAGTATCTAGAGAGATAGGGCCGTGTCTGGAGGGAGAGGGATAGGACCGTGTCCAGAGGGAGAGGGATAGGACAGTGCCTAGAGCGATAAGTATAGGACAGTCCCTAAGGGGAGAGGGATAGGGCAGTGCCTAGAGGGATAGGGATAGGAAAGTGCCTAGGGATAGGAAAGTGCCTAGAAGGATAGGGCAGTGTCTAGAGGGATAGGACAGCGCCTAGAGGGATATGGATAGGACAGTGACTAGAGGGAGAGGGATATAACAGTTTCTAGAGGGATAGGGATAGGACAGTGCCTAGAGGATATGACACTGCCTAGAAGGATAGGGATAGGACAGTACCTAGAGGGATAGGGCAGTGCCTAGAGGGAGAGGGACAGTGCTTAGAGGGATAGGGATAGGACAGTGCCTAGATGGATAGGGATAGGACAGTACCTAGAGTGATAGGGCAGTGCCTAGAGGGACAGGGATAGGAAAGTGCCTAGAGGGATAGGACAGTGCCTAGAAGGATGGGGCAGTGTCTAGAGGGATAGGACAGTTTCTAGCGGGATAGGGATAGGACAGTGCCTAGAGGGATAGGACAGTGACTAGAGGGAGTGGGATAGAACAGTTTCTAGAGGGATAGGGATAGGACAGTGCCTAGAGGATAGGGCAGTGGCTAGAGGGATAGGGATAGGAAAGTCCCTAGAGGGGTAGGGATAGGACAGTGCCTAGAGGGATAGGGATAGGACAGTGCCTAGATGGATAGGACAGTGCCTAGAAGGATAGGGATAGGACAGTGCCTAGAGGGATAGGGCAGTGCCTAGAAGGATAGGACAGTGCCTAAAGGGATTGGGATAGGACAGTGCCTAGAAGGGATAGGGCAGTGCCTAGAAGGATAGGACAGTGCCTAGAGGGATTGGGATAGGACAGTGCCTAGAGGGATACAGCAGTGCCTAGAAGGATAGGACAGTGCCTAGAGGGATTGGGATAGGACAGTGCCTAGAGGGATAGGACAGTGCCTAGAGGACAGGACAGTGCCTATAGGGATATGGATAGGACAGTGACTAGAGGGAGAGGGAGAGGGATATAACAGTTTCTAGAGGGATAGGGATAGGACAGTGTCTAGAGGATACGACACTGCCTAGAAGGATAGGGATAGGACAGTGCCTAGAGGGATAGGTATAGTACAGTGCCTAGAGTGACAGGGATAGGAAAGTGCATAGAGGGATAGGACAGTGCGTAGAAGGATAGGGATAGGGCAATGTCCAGAGAGATAGGACAGTGCCTAGGGTGATTGGGATAGGGAAGTGCCTAGAGGGATAGCGATAGGACAGTGACTAAAGGATAAGGATAGGACAGTGCCTAGAGGGATAGGGAGAGGAAAGTGCCTGGAGGGGTGGGGATAGGACAGTGCCTAGAGAGAGAGGGACAGTGCCTAGAGGGATAGGACAGTGCCTAGAGGGATAGGACAGTGTCTAGGGGGATAGGACAGTGCCTAGTGGGATAGGGATAGGATAGGACAGTGTCTAGAGGGATAGAACAGTGCCTGGAGGGATAGGGATAGGACAGTGCCTAGAGGGATAGGAGAGTGCCTAGGGGATAGGACAGTGCCTAGGGGGTAGGGATAGGACACTGTCTAGAGGGATAGAGATAGGACAGTGAATAGAGGGAGAGGGATAGGACAGTGCCTAGGGGGATAGGGATAGGACAGTGCCTAGAGGGATAGGACAGTGCCTAGAGGGATAGGACAGTGCCTAGATGGATAAGGATAGAACAGTGCATAGGGGGTAGAGATAGGACAGTGCCTAGAGGGATAGGGCCGTGCCTAGAGGGATAGGACAGGGCCTAGAGGGATAAGGATAGGACAGTGCCTAGAGGGGGAGGGATGGGTGGAACAGTGCCTGGAGGGATAGGGATAGGGATGTGCCTAGAGGGATAAGGATAGGAAAGTGCCTAGAGGGATAGGGATAGTGCAGTGCCTAGTGGGATAGGACAGTGCATAGAAGCATAGGGATAGGGCAGTGTCTAGAGAGATAGGACAGTGCCTAGAGGGATTGGGCTAGTTCAGTGCCTAGAGGATAGCGATAGGACAGTGACTAATGGGATAGGGATAGGAAAGTAGGGATAGGGATAGGAAAGTGCCTAGAGGGGCAGGGATAGGACAGTGCATAGAGGAGATGGACAGTGCTTGGAGGGATAGGGATAGGACAGTGCCTAGAGAGATTGGACCGTGCCTAGAGGGCTAGGGATAGGACAGTGACTAGAGGGATAGGGATATGACAGGGTCTATGGGGATAGAGATAGGACAGTGAATAGAGGGAGAGGGATAGGACAGCGCCTAGAGGGATAGGACAGTGCCTAGAGGGATAGGACAGTGCCTATAGGGATATGGATAGGACAGTGACTAGAGGTAGAGGGATATAACAGTTTCTAGAGGGATAGGGATAGGAGAGTGCCCATGGGGGATAAGGATAGGGCGGTGCCTAGCGAGGTAGGGCAGTGTCTAGAGGGAGAGGGATAGGACAGTGCCTAGAGGTATAAGGATAGGACAGTGCCTAGAGGGATAGGGCAGTGCCTAGAAGGATAGGACAGTGCCTAGAGGGATTGGGATAGGACAATGCCTAGATGGATAGGGGTAGGACAGTACCTAGAGGGATAGGGATAGGACAGTGCCTAGAGGGATAGGGGTAGGGCAGTGCCTAGAGGGATAGGGATAGGAAAGTGTCTGGAGGGATAGGACAGTGCCTAGAATGATAGGGATAGGGCAGTGTCTAGAGAGATAGGACAGTGCCTAGAGGGAGAGGGATAGGACAGTGTCTAGGGGGATAAGGATAGGACCGTGCCTAGAGAGAGAGGACAGTGCCTAGAGGGATTGGGATAGGGCAGTGCCTAGAGGGATAGTGATAGGACAGTGCCTAGAGGGATAGGGATAGGAAAGTGCCTAGAGGTGTGGGGATAGGACAGTGCCTAGAGGGAAAGGGACAGTGCCTTGAGGGATAGGGATAGGACAGTGCCTAGGGGGGTAGGGATAGGACAGTGCCTAGAGGGATAGAGATAGGACAGTGCCTAGAGGGATAGGACAGTGCCTAGAGGGATATGGCGGTGCCTAGAGGTTAGGGATAGGGCAGTGCCTATGGGGATAAGGATAGGACAGTGCCTAGAGGTTTAGGACAGTTTCTAGGGGGATAGAGATAGGACAGTTTCTAGAGGGAGAGGGATAGGACAGTGTCCAGAAGGATAGGGATAGGACAGTGCCTAGAGGGGCAGAGATAAGACAGTGCCTAGAAGGATAGGACAGTGCCTAGAGGGATTGGGATAGGACAATGCCTAGATGGATAGGGATAGGACAGTGCCTAGAGGGATAGGACAGTGCCTGGGGGATAGGGATAGGACAGTGCCTAGAAGGATAGGGCAGTGTCTAGAGGGATAGGACAGTGCCTAGAGGGTTAGGACAGTGCCTAGAGGGGTAGGACAGTGCCTAGAGGGATAGGGCAGTGCCTAGAGGGATAGGGATAGGACAGTGCCTAGAGGGGTAGGACAGTGCCTAGAGGGATAGGGCAGTGCCTAGAAGGGTAGGGCAGTGCATAGAGGGATAGGGATAGGACAGTGCCCAGAGGGATAAGGATAGGACAGCGCCTAGCAAGATAGAGCATTGCCTAGAGGGATAGGGATAGGACAGTTTCTAGAGGGATAGGACAGTGCCTAGGGGAGAGGGATAGGACAGTGCCTAGAGGGAGAGGGATAGGGCAGTGTCCAGAGCGATATGGATAGGACAGTGCCTAGAGGGATAGCGATAGGACAGTTTCTAGAGGGATAGGATAGGAAAGTGCCTAGAGGGAGAGGGATAGGACAGTGCCTAGAGGGAGAGGGACAGTGCTTAGAGGGATAGGGATAGGACAGTGCCTAGATGGATAGGGATAGGACAGTACCTAGAGTGATAGGGCAGTGCCTAGAGGGACAGGGATAGGAAAGTGCCTAGAGGGATAGGGATAGGACAGTTTCTAGAGGGAGAGGGATAGGACAGTGTCTAGATGGAGATGGATGGGACAGTGCCTAGGGGGATAGGGATAGGACAGTGCCTAGAGGGACAAGGATAGGACAGTGCCTAGAGGGATAGGTTTAGGACAGTGCCTAGAGGGATAGAGATAGGACAGTTTCTAGAGGGAGAGGGATAGGACAGTGTCTAGAAGGATATGGATAGGACAGTGCCAAGAGGGGTAGAGATAGGACAGTGCCTAGAGGGATAGGACAGCGCCTATAGGGATAAGGATAGGACAGTGCCTGGAGGGATAGGGATAGGACAGTGCCTAGAGGGGTAGAGATAGGACAGTGCCTCGAGGGGTAGAGATATGACAGTGCCTAGAGAGATAGGACAGTGCCTAGATGGATAGGACAGTGTCTAGAGGGAGAGGGATGGGACAGTGCCTAGGGGGAGAGGGATGGGACAGTGCCTGGGGGGATAAGGATAGGGATGTACCTAGAGGGATAAGGATAGGGCTGTACCTAGAGGGATAAGGATAGGAAAGTGCCTAGAGGGATAGGGCAGTTCCGAGAGGGATAGGGATAGGGCAGTGCCTAGAGGGATAGGGATATGAACGTGCCTGGAAGGATAGGACAGTCCCTAGAAGGATATGGATATGGCAGTGCCTAGAGGGATAGGACAGTGCCTCGAGGGATAGGGCAGTGTCTTGAGGGATAGGACAGTGCCTAGAGGGATATGGATAGGACTGTGCCTAGAGGTGCAGGGATAGGACAGTGCCTAGAGGGATAGGGCAGTGCCTAGAGGGATAGGGATAGGACAGTGCCTAGAGGGATAGGGATAGGACAGTGCCTAGAGTGAGTTCCTAATTATAGCTGAATAGAGCCCAAGCATCAGAATTTAATACTTACCCACTGTATGTGCCAAAACTATCATGTTAATACCCAGGTATAACACTGTACCTGCTTAACTACCATGTTAATAACCAGGTATAACACTGTACCTGCCTAACTACCATGTTAATAACCAGGTATAACACTGTACCTGCCTAACTACCATGTTAATAACCAGGTATAACACTGTACCTGCCTAACTACCATGTTAATAACCAGGTATAACACTGTACCTGCCTAACTACCATGTTAATAACCAGGTATAACACTGTACCTGCTTAACTACCATGTTAATACCCAGGTATAACACTGTACCTGCTTAACTACCATGTTAATACCCAGGTATAACACTGTACCTGCCTAACTACCATGTTAATAACCAGGTATAACACTGTACCTGCCTAACTACCATGTTAATAACCAGGTATAACACTGTACCTGCCTAACTACCATGTTAATAACCAGGTATAACACTGTACCTGCCTAACTACCATGTTAATACCCAGGTATAACACTGTACCTGCCTAACTACCATGTTAATAACCAGGTATAACACTGTCCCTGCCTAACTACCATGTTAATACCCAGGTATAACACTGTACCTGCCTAACTACCATGTTACTAACCAGGTATAACACTGTACCTGCCTAACTACCATGTTAATACGCAGGTATAACACTGTACTTGCCTAACTACCATGTTAAAACACTGTACCTCCCTAACTACCATGTTAATACCCAGGTATAACACTGTACCTGCCTAACTACCATGTTACTAACCAGGTATAACACTGTACCTGCCTAACTACCATGTTCATAACCAGGTATAACACTGTACCTGCCTAACTTCCATGTTAATAACCAGGTATAACACTCTACCTGCCTAACTTCCATGTTACTAACCAGGTATATTGGAAAAAAATCCACCAATTATATCCATACTTCACTAGCTGTCATTCAGCACTACAATTATTCTGTGAATACTTTGTCCAAAATACTACAGTCGTCTGCAGTTACTGCACTTTTACTGCAGTTTCAAAATTGCTATCTTTTTTTGCAAGGGCCCAGCTGCTCAGTCAGAAAGTCGTTATCACAGTGGCTACTTGGAGCAAAACAACAGGCATCTCTGTCATCATTACGCACCGGTGTCTCTCTCTGTGTGTGTATGTGTGTGTGTATGTGTTTGCGTGAATGCGTGTGTGTGTGTGTATGTGTGTGTCTGTATGTGTGTATGTGTGTGTCTGTATGTGTGTATGTGTTTGCGTGTCTGTATGTGTTTGCGTGTCTGTATGTGTTTGCGTGTATGTGTGTCTGTGTGTGTATGTGTGTGTTTGCGTGTGTGTGTGTGTGCGTGCGTGTATGCGTGTGTGTGTGTCAAAGAGGTTGAAGTCGTCTCTTTAAGCAGACATCTAGCAGTAATTAGCGGTGATTCTGCAGCACGCAGACAAGCAGAACAAAGCGGAAGATAATTCACTTGATGTGTTCACCGGCAGCCGGCAACACACGCCACGTTATTTTGATTGACAACTGAACTAACCTTTCCCTTGTCCCCTCGTTTCTCCGTTACACCTCAGACAGGAGGGCGTTCCTTCCCTGGGAGGGGCGTCTCCATCGAGAGATCATTGGATGCATCTTGATGTAAAGCTACGTTACCCACGTGGTGAGCATACGTAAAACTCATTCTTCTAGATGGTGATTGGATAAGATGATGCTGATTGACAACATAATGAGACGCGCTCTGTGCTCTTCAATGATCTTATTGGCTGCTTATAAAGACTTTTGCTCCTTGTGACCATCTACCCCTCCTCGGGTCTGAGTTGCACTGAGACGCATCAAGAAAATGTAGTTTTTGTTTAACATAGCTTAAAGTATTCATCACTGGCTGCTGTGCGTTTTGGAACTACATATCCCAGACACAGGATATATCGCTTTTCCTTGTTATGAATATATAATAGAATTCTTACGACTGGTTGCTTCTAAATGTGGTATCAGAAGGTGGTACCTAGACAGGGGTGGTCAGCAGGACTGGGAGCGGATGTACGGAAGGGATTTAAACTAACGGACATAACGTTTTGACAGGATGCGCTAATAACCAGAGCATCCTCCCAATACATGCAGTATTGCAAACTGCAAATGAATGAAGCTGCGTGATTGAACAGTATTCGAGGATATAAGGTAGAGAAAGTGATATGGTAACCTGGTGAAGGTGAAGAAAATACATCTAAAGAAAGCAGAGAATAGGCTACATGAATCGAAAATATATATTCTTAGGACAGGAGAAGAGCCAACGGCATTGTAGCCTATCCAAGCTCAGCATCTGAACACATTATACGTGGTTGCTCATCTTCTACACATGGAAGAGAGCCGAGAAAACCCGGAGCTTGTCACTTGGAGGGAGGAGTTGCATCATATTTGACTGGTTAATTAATAGAATGTATTTTTGGTTTCAGCGGAGGTGTGGAGGTTTTCCCGCGGTTGTCTGCAGAAATAGTGGCTCTCACCACCTCTACCTGCCTGCAGGTAGCTCCTAGAGACGGGGCGGATCTGTCGGTGTTCCCCGTTTGTTGGTGGATGAACTTCAACATCTATTATTAATGATTCGGGACCTGAGCAAGATGTATCCGCAGGCACGGCACCCGGTGAGTCTCTCTGTCAGAACAACAACACCAACAACACACCCAAGACAGAGGGCTGTGCGGGGCGTGATGCCACCCCACCCGGGCCAAGCATAATCACTTTGGATCAGTTTCCGTGCCATCGCGCGGAAACTGGACAATCGCTGGCATTGTCAAATTGTCAAACCACTGAAACTGAGAGAAGCAATGTGGGTGAATGTCTTGTGTGTATTTAAGAGTGACAGAGGGGGACAGAGAGAGAGAAAGAGAGAGCGAAATAGAAAATATTTCTTCATCCCGCTCCCGCCCGCATCTGCATGCTTTTCATGCCATACCTGTCCGCCCGTCAACTTCTTGTCCGACTTTTGCACCTTAGGAAATATCAAAATGGGCACAAATAACCTTAAAAATAGGTTAAATGACCAGCTATTCACACTTGGCCGGTTATATTAAACTATCGGTATTATATCTGTCAATAGGATAGACGGAGTTTGAAAATAGCAGAATTGGAGAGAGAGATAGCGGAACCTTGCGCTTTCTCTTGAGCTACGTTTTTTATATAGCCTACCTTTTAGGAGCGGGACGATTTTCAGACGGAGAGAAATATGGGTGATCAACATTTATTTCCAGGCAAAGTAGTAAACTATAGCCTAATCTGTAAATAGCCCACCCAATCTACCTACTTCATCCCCATACTGTTTTTATTTTATTTACTTTTCTGCTCTTTTGCACACCAGTATCTCTATTTGCACATCATCATCTGCTCATTTATCACTCCAGTGTTAATCTGCTAAATTGTAATTATTCGCTCCTATGGCCTATTTATTGCCTACTTCATGTCTTCTGAATACACTGTATATAGACTTTCTTTTTTCTACCGTGTCATTGACTTGTTTATTGTGTTATTGGCTTGTTTATTGTTTACTCCATGTGTAACTCTGTGTTGTTGTCTGTGTCACACTGTTTGGCTTTATCTTGGCAGGTTGTAAATGAGAACTTGTTCTCAACTGGCCTACCAGGTTAAATAAAGGTGAAATAAAAATAAAATAAATAAATGCAAATATTTAGGAAGTTAATTTCCTTTGAAAGAGGAGCAGGGTGCTTCTCCTCCCATGCATATAGTCTTCTCTATTTAACTGAGACCACAGGCACTGAACTTGCACGCCCAAAAGAATAGGTATGCGCAGCATTTACAGTGACATGGCCTTTGCAGAAGTCAGGGCATTCAAACTTCTTGCGCTTTGCAGGGCAGCGTAGACCTGTTGTGAAGGAAGTTGTCAAGGAAGTCAATTTGTGTTTATGTCAATGCGGAGCTATATGGAGCACTCCGCATTGTTACAACATTTGTTGAGGCACACGGCGATGCAATACAGAGCTAATTTTGGCATCCGTATTCCTCCAGAGGCTCCGCAATTACATCACACCATCTATATGGTGTCTCCGACCACATTTCGGATCAAGCATAAATTGGATTTAAAGCTTACCTTACGCTTCCCAGTCAAAGCAGTTCATGCATATATTATGACAGAATTTACACTGTTTGGCAGAATTTTTCGAAGTTCTGTCTGCGATTGGTCAACAGTAGGGTTTATTCAATGAAGTGTTTGTTGTTATTCAACAAGAGAGGAATTGTTTCCATTCACACGTTTTTTCACTTGAGAAATACTGCACCAAACAGAGGGACTTTGCAATTAATTGCAATTCATCTGATCACTCTTCATAACATTCTGGAGTATATGCAACTTGCCATCATACAAACTGAGGCAGCAGACTTTGTGAAAATGAATATTTGTGTCATTCTCAAAACTTTTGGCCTCAAAAAAGAACTTTGCTAAAAATGAAAAAGAAAAGCGTCAATATTACTGTTTGGCCCTGTTATAGTCCAATTTCATCTGAGATCATTTAAGAAATCTGTGCAATTTGGACGTTTTTGCGGAGATCTAAGTCGCACAATTTTACATCTAACTAAAATGTTTGGTGCAGTATTTTTCAAGTGAAACAATTTGGATGAAAACTAGTCATCTGTCATTGAATGGAAACACTAACTTCGTTGAAGAATCCATACTGTTTCCCAGTCACCAACAAAGAGGCGTAGACTCTACCAAACTTTGCCTCGCCTCAAGAGCACAGAGGATAAAGTCTACCTGTTAGGAGGAAAATGATAAAGCCTACCTGTTAGGAGGAAAAGGATAAAGTCTGCCTTTAGGAGAATTATTAGCATATAGGATAAAGCCTACCTTTAGGAGGAAGAGGATAAAGCCTACCTTTAGGAGGAAAAGGATAAAGCCTACCTGTTAGGAGGAAAAGGATAAAGTCTACCTTTAGGAGGAAAAGGATAAAGTCTACCTTTAGGAGGAAAAGGATAAAGTCTACCTTTAGGAGGAAAAGGATAAAGTCTACCTTTTAGGAGGAAAAGGATAAAGCCTACCTTTAGTAGAATTATTAGCATATAGGATAAAGCCTACCTTTAGGAGGAAAAGGATAAAGTCTACCTTTAGGAGAATTATTAGCATATAGGATAAAGTCTACCTTTAGGAGGAAGAGGATAAAGCCTACCTTTAGGAGGAAAATGATAAAGTCTACCTTTAGGAGGAAAAGGATAAAGTCTACCTTTTAGGAGGAAAAGGATAAAGCCTACCTGTTAGGAGGATTATTAGCATATAGGATAAAGCCTACCTGTTCGGAGGAAAAGGATAAAGTCTACCTTTTAGGAGGAAAAGGATAAAGCCTACCTTTAGTAGAATTATTAGCATATAGGATAAAGCCTACCTTTAGGAGGAAAAGGATAAAGTCTACCTTTAGGAGAATTATTAGCATATAGGATAAAGTCTACCTGTAAGGAGGAAAATGATAAAGCCTACCTTTAGGAGGAAAAGGATGAAGCCTACCTGTTAGGAGGATTATTAGCATATAGGATAAAGCCTACCTGTTAGGAGGATTATTAGCATATAGGATAAAGTCTACCTTTTAGGAGGAAGAGGATAAAGCCTACCTTTAGGAGGAAAAGGATAAAGCCTACCTGTTAGGAGGATTATTAGCATATAGGATAAAGCCTACCTGTTAGGAGGAAAAGGATAAAGTCTACCTTTAGGAGGAAAAGGATAAAGTCTACCTTTAGGAGGAAAAGGATAAAGTCTACCTTTAGGAGGAAAAGGATAAAGTCTACCTTTAGGAGGAAAAGGATAAAGTCTACCTTTTAGGAGGAAAAGGATAAAGCCTACCTTTAGTAGAATTATTAGCATATAGGATAAAGTCTACCTTTAGGAGGAAAAGGATAAAGTCTACCTTTAGGAGAATTATTAGCATATAGGATAAAGTCTACCTTTAGGAGGAAGAGGATAAAGCCTACCTTTAGGAGGAAAATAATAAAGTCTACCTTTAGGAGGAAAAGGATAAAGTCTACCTTTTAGGAGGAAAAGGATAAAGCCTACCTTTAGTAGAATTATTAGCATATAGGATAAAGCCTACCTTTAGGAGGAAAAGGATAAAGTCTACCTTTAGGAGGAAAAGGATAAAGCCTACCTGTTAGGAGGATTATTAGCATATAGGATAAAGCCTACCTGTTAGGAGGAAAAGGATAAAGTCTACCTTTAGGAGAATTATTAGCATATAGGATAAAGCCTACCTTTAGGAGGAAGAGGATAAAGCCTACCTTTAGGAGGAAAAGGATAAAGTCTACCTTTTAGGAGGAAAAGGATAAAGCCTACCTTTAGGAGGAAAAGGATAAAGTCTACCTTTAGGAGAATTATTAGCATATAGGATAAAGCCTACCTTTAGGAGGAAAAGGATAAAGTCTACCTTTAGGAGAATTATTAGCATATAGGATAAAGTCTACCTTTAGGAGGAAGAGGATAAAGCCTACCTTTAGGAGGAAAAGGATAAAGTCTACCTTTTAGGAGGAAAAGGATAAAGCCTACCTGTTAGGAGGATTATTAGCATATAGGATAAAGCCTACCTGTTAGGAGGAAAAGGATAAAGTCTACCTTTTAGGAGGAAAAGGATAAAGTCTACCTTTAGGAGGAAAAGGATAAAGTCTACCTTTTAGGAGGAAAAGGATAAAGCCTACCTGTTAGGAGGATTATTAGCATATAGGATAAAGTCTACCTTTTAGGAGGAAGAGGATAAAGCCTACCTTTAGGAGGAAAAGGATAAAGCCTACCTGTTAGGAGGATTATTAGCATATAGGATAAAGCCTACCTGTTAGGAGGAAAAGGATAAAGTCTACCTTTAGGAGGAAAAGGATAAAGTCTACCTTTAGGAGGAAAAGGATAAAGTCTACCTTTAGGAGGAAAAGGATAAAGTCTACCTTTAGGAGGAAAAGGATAAAGCCTACCTTTAGGAGGAAAAGGATAAAGCCTACCTTTAGTAGAATTATTAGCATATAGGATAAAGTCTACCTTTAGGAGGAAAAGGATAAAGTCTACCTTTAGGAGAATTATTAGCATATAGGATAAAGTCTACCTTTAGGAGGAAGAGGATAAAGCCTACCTTTAGGAGGAAAATAATAAAGTCTACCTTTAGGAGGAAAAGGATAAAGTCTACCTTTTAGGAGGAAAAGGATAAAGCCTACCTGTTAGGAGGATTATTAGCATATAGGATAAAGCCTACCTGTTAGGAGGAAAAGGATAAAGTCTACCTTTTAGGAGGAAAAGGATAAAGCCTACCTTTAGTAGAATTATTAGCATATAGGATAAAGTCTACCTTTAGGAGGAAAAGGATAAAGCCTAGCTTTAGGAGGAAAAGGATAAAGTCTACCTTTAGGAGGAAAAGGATAAAGTCTACCTTTTAGGAGGAAAAGGATAAAGCCTACCTGTTAGGAGGATTATTAGCATATAGGATAAAGCCTACCTGTTAGGAGGAAAAGGATAAAGTCTACCTTTTAGGAGGAAGAGGATAACGCCTACCTTTAGGAGGAAAAGGATAAAGCCTACCTGTTAGGAGGATTATTAGCATATAGGATAAAGTCTACCTTTTAGGAGGAAGAGGATAAAGCCTACCTTTAGGAGGAAAAGGATAAAGCCTACCTGTTAGGAGGATTATTAGCATATAGGATAAAGCCTACCTGTTAGGAGGAAAAGGATAAAGTCTACCTTTAGGAGAATTATTAGCATATAGGATAAAGCCTACCTGTTAGGAGGAAAAGGATAAAGTCTACCTGTTAGGAGGAAAAGGATAAAGTCTACCTTTAGGAGAATTATTAGCATATAGGATAAAGCCTACCTGTTAGGAGGAAAAGGATAAAGTCTACCTTTAGGAGGAAAAGGATAAAGTCTACCTTTAGGAGGAAAAGGATAAAGTCTACCTTTTAGGAGGAAAAGGATAAAGCCTACCTTTAGTAGAATTATTAGCATATAGGATAAAGTCTACCTTTAGGAGGAAGAGGATAAAGCCTACCTTTAGGAGGAAAATAATAAAGTCTACCTTTAGGAGGATAAAGTCTACCTTTAGGAAAAGGATAAAGTCTACCTTTAGGAGAATTATTAGCATATAGGATAAAGTCTACCTGTTAAGGAGGAAAATGATAAAGCCTACCTTTAGGAGGAAAAGGATGAAGCCTACCTGTTAGGAGGATTATTAGCATATAGGATAAAGCCTACCTGTTAGGAGGATTATTAGCATATAGGATAAAGTCTACCTTTTAGGAGGAAGAGGATAAAGCCTACCTTTAGGAGGAAAAGGATAAAGCCTACCTGTTAGGAGGATTATTAGCATATAGGATAAAGCCTACCTGTTAGGAGGAGGAAAAGGATAAAGTCTACCTTTAGGAGGAAAAGGATAAAGTCTACCTTTTTAGGAGGAAAAGGATAAAGCCTACCTTTAGTAGAATTATTAGCATATAGGATAAAGCCTACCTTTAGGAGGAAAAGGATAAAGCCTACCTTTAGTAGAATTATTAGCATATAGGATAAAGTCTACCTTTAGGAGGAAAAGGATAAAGTCTACCTTTAGGAGAATTATTAGCATATAGGATAAAGTCTACCTTTAGGAGGAAGAGGATAAAGCCTACCTTTAGGAGGAAAATAATAAAGTCTACCTTTAGGAGGAAAAGGATAAAGTCTACGTTTTAGGAGGAAAAGGATAAAGCCTACCTGTTAGGAGGATTATTAGCATATAGGATAAAGCCTACCTGTTAGGAGGAAAAGGATAAAGTCTACCTTTTAGGAGGAAAAGGATAAAGCCTACCTGTTAGGAGGATTATTAGCATATAGGATAAAGGCTACCTGTTAGGAGGAAAAGGATAAAGTCTACCTTTAGGAGAATTATTAGCATATAGGATAAAGCCTACCTTTTAGGAGGAAGAGGATAAAGCCTACCTTTAGGAGGAAAAGGATAAAGTCTACCTTTTAGGAGGAAAAGGATAAAGCCTACCTGTTAGGAGGATTATTAGCATATAGGATAAAGCCTACCTGTTAGGAGGAAAAGGATAAAGTCTACCTTTAGGAGAATTATTAGCATATAGGATAAAGCCTACCTTTAGGAGGAAAAGGATAAAGTCTACCTTTAGGAGGAAAAGGATAAAGTCTACCTTTAGGAGGAAAAGGATAAAGCCTACCTGTTAGGAGGATTTTTAGCATATAGGATAAAGCCTACCTTTAGGAGGAAAAGGATAAAGTCTACCTTTAGGAGAATTATTAGCATATAGGATAAAGACCTTTAGGAGGAAAAGGATAAAGTCTACCTTTAGGAGGAAAAGGATAAAGTCTACCTTTAGGAGGAAAAGGATAAAGTCTAGCTTTAGGAGGAAAAGGATAAAGTCTACCTTTAGGAGGAAAAGGATAAAGTCTACCTTTTAGGAGGAAAAGGATAAAGCCTACCTGTTAGGAGGATTATTAGCATATAGGATAAAGCCTACCTGTTAGGAGGAAAAGGATAAAGTCTACCTTTTAGGAGGAAAAGGATAAAGCCTACCTGTTAGGAGGATTATTAGCATATAGGATAAAGCCTACCTGTTAGGAGGATTATTAGCATATAGGATAAAGTCTACCTTTTAGGAGGAAGAGGATAAAGCCTACCTTTAGGAGGAAAATAATAAAGTCTACCTTTAGGAGGAAAAGGATAAAGTCTACCTTTTAGGAGGAAAAGGATAAAGCCTACCTTTAGTAGAATTATTAGCATATAGGATAAAGTCTACCTTTAGGAGGAAAAGGATAAAGTCTACCTTTAGGAGAATTATTAGCATATAGGATAAAGTCTACCTTTAGGAGGAAAAGGATAAAGTCTACCTTTAGGAGAATTATTAGCATATAGGATAAAGTCTACCTTTAGGAGGAAGAGGATAAAGCCTACCTTTAGGAGGAAAATAATAAAGTCTACCTTTAGGAGGAAAAGGATAAAGTCTACCTTTTAGGAGGAAAAGGATAAAGCCTACCTGTTAGGAGGATTATTAGCATATAGGATAAAGCCTACCTGTTAGGAGGAAAAGGATAAAGTCTACCTTTTAGGAGGAAAAGGATAAAGCCTACCTGTTAGGAGGATTATTAGCATATAGGATAAAGCCTACCTGTTAGGAGGAAAAGGATAAAGTCTACCTTTAGGAGAATTATTAGCATATAGGATAAAGCCTACCTTTAGGAGGAAGAGGATAAAGCCTACCTTTAGGAGGAAAAGGATAAAGTCTACCTTTAGGAGGAAAAGGATAAAGCCTAGCTTTAGGAGGAAAAGGATAAAGTCTACCTTTAGGAGGAAAAGGATAAAGTCTACCTTTTAGGAGGAAAAGGATAAAGCCTACCTGTTAGGAGGATTATTAGCATATAGGATAAAGCCTACCTTTAGGAGGAAAAGGATAAAGTCTACCTTTAGGAGAATTATTAGCATATAGGATAAAGTCTACCTTTAGGAGGAAGAGGATAAAGCCTACCTTTAGGAGGAAAAGGATAAAGTCTACCTTTAGGAGGAAAAGGATAAAGTCTACCTTTAGGAGGAAAAGGATAAAGACGTTTTAGGAGGAAAAGGATAAAGCCTACCTTTAGGAGGAAAAGGATAAAGTCTACCTTTTAGGAGGAAGAGGATAAAGCCTACCTTTAGGAGGATTATTAGCATATAGGATAAAGCCTACCTGTTAGGAGGAAAAGGATAAAGTCTACCTTTAGGAGAATTATTAGCATATAGGATAAAGCCTACCTTTAGGAGGAAAAGGATAAAGTCTACCTTTAGGAGGAAAAGGATAAAGTCTACCTTTTAGGAGGAAAAGGATAAAGCCTACCTTTAGTAGAATTATTAGCATATAGGATAAAGCCTACCTTTAGGAGGAAAAGGATAAAGTCTACCTTTAGGAGAATTATTAGCATATAGGATAAAGTCTACCTTTAGGAGGAAGAGGATAAAGCCTACCTTTAGGAGGAAAAGGATAAAGTCTACCTTTAGGAGGAAAAGGATAAAGTCTACCTTTAGGAGGAAAAGGATAAAGTCTACGTTTTAGGAGGAAAAGGATAAAGCCTACCTGTTATGAGGATTATTAGCATATAGGATAAAGCCTACCTGTTAGGAGGAAAAGGATAAAGTCTACCTTTTAGGAGGAAAAGGATAAAGCCTACCTGTTAGGAGGATTATTAGCATATAGGATAAAGGCTACCTGTTAGGAGGAAAAGGATAAAGTCTACCTTTAGGAGAATTATTAGCATATAGGATAAAGCCTACCTGTTAGGAGGAAAAGGATAAAGTCTACCTTTTAGGAGGAAAAGGATAAAGCCTACCTGTTAGGAGGATTATTAGCATATAGGATAAAGCCTACCTTTTAGGAGGAAGAGGATAAAGCCTACCTTTAGGAGGAAAAGGATAAAGCCTACCTGTTAGGAGGAAAAGGATAAAGTCTACCTTTAGGAGAATTATTAGCATATAGGATAAAGCCTACCTTTTAGGAGGAAGAGGATAAAGCCTACCTTTAGGAGGATTATTAGCATATAGGATAAAGCCTACCTGTTAGGAGGAAAAGGATAAAGTCTACCTTTAGGAGAATTATTAGCATATAGGATAAAGCCTACCTTTAGGAGGAAAAGGATAAAGTCTACCTTTAGGAGAATTATTAGCATATAGGATAAAGCCTACCTTTAGGAGGAAAAGGATAAAGTCTACCTTTAGGAGGAAAAGGATAAAGTCTACCTTTAGGAGGAAAAGGATAAAGTCTACCTTTAGGAGGAAAAGGATAAAGCCTACCTTTAGGAAGAAAAGGATAAAGCCTACCTGTTAGGAGGAAAAGGATAAAGTCTACCTTTAGGAGAATTATTAGCATATAGGATAAAGCCTACCTTTAGGAGGAAAAGGATAAAGCCTACCTTTAGGAGGAAAAAGATAAAGCCTACCTTTAGGAGGAAAAGGATAAAGTCTACCTTTAGGAGGAAAAGGATAAAGCCTACCTTTAGGAGGAAAAGGATAAAGCCTACCTTTAGGAGGAAAAGGATAAAGCCTACCTTTAGGAGGAAAAGGATAAAGTCTACCTTTAGGAGGAAAAGGATAAAGCCTACCTGTTAGGAGCAAAAGGATAAAGTCTACCTGTTAGGAGGAAAAGGATAAAGCCTACCTTTAGGAGGAAAAGGATAAAGCCTACCTTTTAGGAGGAAAAGGATAAAGTCTACCTTTAGGAGAATTATTAGCATATAGGATAAAGCCTACCTGTTAGGAGTGCGATGATTTGCATACAGGCTAAAGCCCACCTTTTAGAGTGGGACGATTTGCATATAGGGAAAAGCCTATCTTTTAAGAGTGGGACAGTTTGCATAGAGGATAAAGCCTGCCTTTTAGGAGTGAGACTATTTGCATACAGGATAATGCCTATCTTTTAGGAGCTGGACTATATGCATATAGGATAAAGCCTACCTGTTAGTAGTGGGTCGATTTGCATATAGGAAAAAACCTACCTTTTAAGAGTGGGATGATTTGAATAGAGGATGAAGCCTTCATTTTAGGAGTGGGATGATTTGCATAGAGGTTAAAGCCTTCCTTTTAGGAGTGGGATGATTTGCATATCGGATAATGCCTACCTTTTAGGAGTGGGATGATTTGCATATAGGATAATGCCTACCTTTTAGGAGTGGGATGATTTGCATATAGGATAATGCCTCCCTTTTAGGAGTGGGATGATTTGCATATAGGATAATGCCTACCTTTTAGGAGTGGGATGATTTGCATATAGGATAAAACCTACCTTTTAGGAGTGGGATGATTAGCATAGATTATAAAGCCTACCCTTTAGGAGTGGGAAGATTTGCATATAGTATAAAGCCTACCTGTTAGGAGCTGGTCAATTTGTTTATAGGATAAATCCTACCTTATAGGAGTGGGAGGATTTGCATGTAGCTAGAAGCCGACATTTTAGGAGTGGGACTATTTGCATATAGGATAAAGCCTTCCTTTTACGAGTGGGATGATTTGCATATAGGATAAAACCAACCTTTTAGGAGCTGGACAATTTGCATATAGGATAAAACCAACCTTTTAGGAGTGGGACGATTTGCATATAGGATAATGCCTATCTTTTAGGAGCTGGACTATATGCATAAAGGATAAAACCAACCCTTTAGGAGTGGGACGATTTGCATGTCGGATAAAGCCTACCTTTTAAGAGTGGGTAATTTGCATAGAGGAAAAAACCTGCCTTTTAGTAGTGGTATGATTTCCATTGAGGATAAAGCCTACCTTTTAGGAGCAAGACAATTTGCATAGAGGTTAACTTCTTTGGGACTGCAGTATTGAGTAGCTTGGATAAAAAGGTGCCCAGAGTAAACTGCCTGCTACTCAGGCCCAAAAGCTAGAACATGCATATAATTAGTAGATTTGGATAGAAAACACTCTGAAGTTTCTAAAACTGTTTGAATGATATCTGTGAGTATAACAGAACTCATATGGCAGGCAAGAACCTGAGAAGAAATCCAACCAGGAAGTGGGAAATCTGAGGTTTGTAGTTTTTCAAGTCATTGCCTATCGAATATACCGTGTCTATGGGGTCATAGTGCACTTCCTACGGCTTCCACTAGATTTCAACAGTCTTTAGAACCCTGTTTCAGGCTTATACTGTGAAGGGGGAGAGAAAGAGAGCTGTTTGAGCCAGAGGTCTGGCAGAGTGCCATGAGCTGACCACGCGTGCACCCGTGACAGGTAGCTGTGTTCCATTGCATTTCTAAAGACAAAGGAACTCTCCGGTTTGGAACATTATTGAAGAATTATGATAAAGATTGATTCTATACATCGTTTCACATGTTTGTGATCGCGCATTACGCATTTGGATTACTGGGCTAAACCTGCGAACAAAAAGGAGGTATTTGGACATAAATTATGGATTTTATCGAACAAAACAAACATTTATTGTGGAACTGGGATTCCTGGGAGTGCATTCCGATCAAGATCATCAAAGGTAAGTGAATATTTATAACGCTATTTCTGACTTTTCTGACACCTCTCCTTCTTTGGAAAATGGCTGGATGTTTTTCTGTGACTATCACTGACCTAACATAATCGCAAGGTGTGCTTTCGCCGTAAAGCTTTTTTGAAATCTGACACAGTGGTTGCATTAAGGAGCAGTGTATCTATATTTCTATGCATAACACTTGTATCTTTTATCAATGTTTATTATGAGTATTTCTGTAAGTTGATGTGGCTCTCTGCACTTTCACCGGATGTTTGTTTGAGACAATGCATTTCTGATCATAACACACCAATTTCAAATGAGGTTTTTGGACATAAAGATGAACTTAAACGAACAAAACACACATTTATTGTGTGTAACATGAAGTCCTGTGAGTGCCATCTGATGAAGATCATCAAAGGTTAATTTAATCACTATTTCTGATTTTTGCGAGCCCTCTCGTTGGTTGGAACATGGCTGTATGGTTTTCTGTGACTAGTGCTGACCTAACATAATCGTTTGGTGTGCTTTCGCCGTAAAGCCTATTTGAAATCGGACACTGTGGCTGGATTTACAAGAAGTTTATCTTTAAAATGGTGTAAAATACTTGTATGTTTGAGGAATTTTATTTCTGGGGTTTCTGTTGTTTTGAATTTGGCACCATGCAATTTCACTGGCTGTTGGTGAGGTGGGTCAGTACTGCCCACATATCCCAGAGATGTTAAAGCCTTCCTTTTTGGAGGGGGGCGATTTGCATAGAGGATAAAGTCTACCTTTAAAAAGCTTGACAATTTGCATATAGGATAAAGCCTACCTTTCAGGATTGGAATGATTTAAATAGAGGATAAAGCCTACCTTTTAGGAGTGGGATGGTTTGCATGTAGGATAATGCCTACCTTTTAGGAGTGGGATGATTTGCATATAGGATAATGCCTACCTTTTAGTAGTGGGATGTTTTGCATCGAGGATCATGCCTGTCTTTTAGGACCTTGACAATTTGCATATAGGACAATGCCTGCCTTTTAGGAGTGGGATGATTTGCATATAGGATAATGCATACCCTTTTAGGAGTGGGATGATTTGCATATAGGATAATGCATACCCTTTTAGGAGTGGGATGTTTTGCATATAGGATAATGCCTATCTTTTAGGATCTTGACGATTTGCATATTGGATAAAGCCTACCTTTAAGTAGCTGGATAATTTGCATATAGGATAAAGCCTACCTTTTCGGACTGGGATGATTTAAATAGAGGATAAATCATACCTTTTAGGAGCTGGACAATTTGCATAGAGGATAAAGCCTGCCTTTCAGGAGTGGGACGATTTTACATATTTGATAAAGCCTACTGGTTAGGAAAAGGACTATTTGCATATAGGATAATGCCTACCTGTTAGGAGTGGGACGTTTTGCATTTTGGATAAAGCCTACATTTTAGGAGTAAGACAATTTGCATATTGGATAAAGCCTACCTTTAAGGAGCTTGATGATTTGCATATAGGATAAAGCCTACTGGTTAGGAGAGGGACAATTTGCATATAGGATAAAGCCTACCTTTTAGGAGTGGGAAGATTTGCATATAGGATAATGACTACCTTTTAGGAGTGGGATGATTTGCATACAGGATAAAGCCTACCTTTAAGGAGCTTGATGATTTGCATATAGCATAAAGCCTACTGGTTAGGAGAAGGACGATTTGCATATAGGATAAAGCCTACTGGTTAGGATATAGCGATTTGCATATAGGATAAAGTCTACCTTTTAGGAGTGGGACGATTTGCATATAGGATAAAGCCTACCCTTTAGGAGCTGGATGATTTGCATATAGGATAAAGCCTACCCTTTAGGAGCTGGATGATTTGCATATAGGATAAAGCCTACTTTTTAGGAGCAGAATGATTTGCATACCTTTCAGGAGTGGGACGATTTGCATATTGGATAAAGCCTAGCTTTAAGTAGCTAGACTATTTGCATATAGGATAAACTCTACCTTTTAGGAGTGGGATGATTTGCATATTGGATAAATTTATCATTCAGGAGCTGAACAATTTGCTTATACGGTAAATCCTACCTTTAACTTCTTGGATATAGGGGGCGCTCTTTTAATTTATGGATAAAAAAACGTGCCCGTTTTAAGCACAATATTTTGTCACGAAAAGATGCTCGACTATGCATATAATTGGCAGCTTTGGAAAGAAGACACTCTAAGGTTTCCAAAACTGCAAAGATATTATCTGTGAGTGCCAGAGAACTCATGCTACAGGCGAAACCAAGATGAAACTTCAACCAGGAAATGGGCAGAATTTTTGAAGCTCTGTTTTCCATTGTCTCCTTATATGGCTGTGAATGCGCCGGGAATGAGCCTGCCCTTTCTATCGTTTCTCCAAGGTGTCTGCAGCATTGTGACGTATTTGTAGGCATATCATTGGAAGATTGGCCATAAGAGACTACATTTACCAGGGGTCCGCCCGGTGTCCTTTGTCTAAATTGGTGCGTAATCTACAAGCTGCACGCAGTCATCCAGTGATTGAGAGGAGAGAGGAGGCTTTCAACGAACGATATATCATGAAGAGATATGTGAAAAACACCTTGAGGATTGATTCTATACAACGTTTACCATGTTTCAGTCGATATTATGGAGTTAATTTGGAAAAAGTTTGGCGCTTTGAAGACTGAATTTTTGTTTTTTTTTTTTTGGTAGCCAAACGTGACGCACCAAACGGAGCAATTTCTCCTAAACAAATAATCTTTCAGGAAAAACTGAGCATTTGCTATCTAACTGAGAGTCTCCTCATTGAAAACATCTGAAGTTCTTCAAAGGTAATGATTTTATTTGAATGATTTTCTGTTTTTTGTGAAAATGTTGCCTGCTAATGCTAATGCTAACGCTAAATGCTACGCTAGCTGCGCTAGCTGTTACACGAATGCTTGTTTTGCTATGATTGAGAAGCATATTTTGAAAATCTGAGATGACAGTGTTGTTAACAAAAGGCTAAGCTTGAGAGCTAGCATATTAATTTCATTTCATTTGAGATTTTCATGAATAGTTAAAGTTGCGTTATGGTAATGAGCTTGAGGCTGTATTCACGATCCCGGATCCGGGATGGCTCGACGCAAGAAGTTAAGGAGTAAAACGATTTGCATATTGGATAAAACCTACCTTTAAGTAGGTGGACGATTTGCATGTAGGATAAAGCCTACCTGTTAGGAGTGGGACAATATGCATATAAGATAAAGCCTACCTTTTGGGAGTGGGATTATTTGCATATAGGATAATGCCTACCTTTAACTAGCTCGACGATTTGCATATAGGATAACACCTACCTTTTCAGGAGTGGGATGATTTGAATCGATGATAAAGCCTAACTTTTTCGAGTGGGACAATTTGCATATAGGATAAAGCCTACCTTTTAAGAGTGAGATGATGTGCATATTGTATAAAGCCTACCTTTTAGGAGTGGGATGGTTTGCATATTGGATAAAGCCTACCTTTTAGGAGTGGAACGATTTGCATAGAGGATAAATCCTGTCTTTTAACAGCTGGACAATTTGCATAGAGGATAACCTCACTAAGGTATGTGGGACACTAGCTTCACAGATCATCATTGTAAAGGGTTTAAACACTGTTTCCCATGCTTGTTCAATGGCCCCTAAACAATTATTGAACATGCACCTGTGGAACGGTCGTTAACCTCTCTAGGGTATGTGGGACGCTAGCGCCCCATCTGGCCAACATCCAGTGAGATTGCAGAGCGCCAAATTCAATTACAGAAATGCTCATTATAAAAATTCAGAAAACAAAACATATTTTACATAGGTTTAAAGATTAACTTCTTGTGAATCCATCCACAGTGTCATATTTATAAAATGCTTTTCGGCAAAAGCATACCTAGCCCAGAACATACCTAGCCCAGAACATAGCCCTGTTGACAAATTATTACAAACAGTAACCAGCCAAGCACAAGCGTTACAAAACTCAGAAATAGAGATAAAATGAATCCCTTACCTTTGATGATCTTCATATGGTGGCAATCAGAAGACATTAATTTACTCAATAAATGTTCCTTTTGTTCGATGAAGTCTCTTTATTTCCAAAAACCTCAGTTTTGTTTGCGCGTTTTCTTCAGTAATCCACAGGCTCTAACTCAGTCAAAACAATCAGACAAAAAAATCCAAATTGTATCCGTAAAGTTCATAGAAACATGTCAAACTATGTTTATATTCAAGCCTCAGGTTGTTTTTTAGCCTAAATTATCTATAATATTTCAACCGGACAATAACGTTGTCAATATAAAAGGTAAACAAGAAATGCACATGCGCCTGAAAAAACTCTGCGTCACGTTAGGGTCCACTCGTTCAGACTGGTCTTACTCCCTCATTTATAAGCATACAAGCCTGAAACGATTTCTAAAGACTGTTGACATCTAGTGGAAGGCATAGGAACTGCAAATGGAGTCCTAAGTCAATGGATACTGTAATGGCATTGAATAGAAAACTACAAAACAAAAACCCTGTTATACTCACAGATACTATTTTAACAGTTTTGGAAACTTTAGCGTGTTTTTTCTATCCAAATCTACCAGTTATATGCATATCATATCTTCTGGGCGCGAGTAGCAGGCCGTTTAATTTGGGCATGCTTTTCATCCAAAATACCGAATGCTGCCCCCTACCCTAGAGAGGATAAAGCCTACCTTTTAGGAGTGGGACAATTTGCATATAGGATAATGCCAACCTTTTAGGAGTGGGATGATTTGTAGGCAAAGACAAAACATTTGGCATCAATATTTATGGGAGATATAAAGGCTCTTCCACTGTTATATTCAGCTCATAGTGTCTCCTTCTACTGTCCTCCCTTCCACTGACTGTTATGTTCAGCTCATAGTGTCTCCTTCTACTGTCCTCCCTTCCACTGTTATGTTCAGCTCATAGTGTCTCCTGTTACTGTCCTCTCTTATACTGACTGTTATGTTCAACTCATAGTGTTTCCTGTTACTGTCCTCCCTTCCACTGTTATATTCAGCTCATAGTGTCTCCTTCTACTGTCCTGACAAGAAGAAAACAGCTTTTTACACATTTTTTCAAATAATATATATATATATATATATATATATATATATATATATATAAAATAGAACCTTATACCTTATTTACATAAGTATTCAGACCCTTTTCTATGAGACTCAAAATTGAGCTCAGGTGCATCCTGTTTCCATTGATCATCCTTGAGAAGTTTCTACAACTTTAATGGAGTCCACCTGTGGTGAATTAAATTGATTGGACATGATTTGAATGTCTTTACAAGGTCCCACAGTTGACAATGTATGTCAGAGCAAAAACCAAGCCATGAGGTCAAAGGACATTTTCCATAGAGCTCCGAGACACAATGGTGTCGAGGCACAGATCTGGAGAAGGGTAATAAAAAATGTCTGCAGCGTTTAAGGTGCTTCCATCATTCTTAAACGGAAGAACCACCAAGACTCTTCCTAGAGCTGGCTTCCCAATCTGAGCAATTCGGTGAGAGGGCCTTTGTCAGGGAGGTGACCAAGAACCCAATGGTCACTCAGCTCAAGAGTTTGTCTGTTGAGATGGGAGAACCTTCTAGAAGGACAACCCTCTCTGCAGCACTCCACCAATCAGACCTTTCCAGACAGAAGCCATTCTTTAGTAAAAGGCACATGACAGGTGTTTGCCAAAATTCACCTAAAGTCTCCCAGACCACGAGAGACAAGATTCTCTGGTCTGATGAAACCAAGATTGAACTCGTTGGCTTGAATGCCAAATGTCACGTACGGAGGAAAGTTGGCACCATCCCTACGGTGAATCATGATGGTGGCAGCATCACGTCTGGAGGAAACCTGGCACCATCCCTACGGTGAAACATGATGGTGGCAGCATCATGTCTGGAGGAAACCTGGCACCATCCCTACGGTGAAACATGATGGTGGCAGCATCATGTCTGGAGGAAACCTGGCACCATCCCTACGGTGAAGCATGATGGTGGCAGCATCACGTCTGGAGGAAACCTGGCACCATCCCTACGGTGAAACATGATGGTGGCAGCATCACGTCTGGAGGAAACCTGGCACCATCCCTACGGTGAATCATGATGGTGGCAGCATCACGTCTGGAGGAAACCTGGCACCATCCCTACGGTGAATCATGATGGTGGCTGCATCACGTCTGGAGGAAACCTGGCACCATCCCTACGGTGAATCATGATGGTGGCAGCATCACATCTGGAGGAAACCTGGCACCATCCCTACGGTGAAACATGATGGTGGCAGCATCACGTCTGGAGGAAACCTGGCACCATCCCTACGGTGAATCATGATGGTGGCAGCATCACGTCTGGAGGAAACCTGGCACCATCCCTACGGTGAATCATGATGGTGGCTGCATCACGTCTGGAGGAAACCTGGCACCATCCCTACGGTGAATCATGATGGTGGCAGCATCACGTCTGGAGGAAACCTGGCACCATCCCTACGGTGAAACATGATGGTGGCAGCATCACGTCTGGAGGAAACCTGGCACCATCCCTACGGTGAAGCATGATGGTGGCAGCATCACGTCTGGATGAAACCTTGCACCATCCCTACGGTGAAGCATGACGGTGGCAGCAACATGCTGTGGGGATGTTATTCAGCGGCAGGGACTGGGAGACTAATCAGGATAGAGGGAAAGACGAACGGAGCAATGTACAGAGAGATCCTTGATGAAAACCTGCTCCAGAGCGCTCAGGACCTCAGACTGGGGCGAATGTTCACCTTCCAACAGGACGATGACCCTAAGCACACAGCCAAGACAACACAAGATAACAGAGCAAAGTCTTTTTTATTTTGTGTAACTTTCATTTAACCGTTCGGCCAGTTGAGAACACCTTTATTTAACCGGTCGGCCAGTTGAGAACACCTTTATTTAACCGTTCGGCCAGTTGAGAACACCTTTATTTAACCGGGTCGGCCAGTTGAGAACACCTTTATTTAACCAGGTAGGCCAGTTGAGAACACCTTTATTTAACTGGGTCGGCCAGTTGAGAACACCTTTATTTAACCGGGTCGGCCAGTTGAGAACACCTTTATTTAACCGGTCGGCCAGTTGAGAACACCTTTATTTAACCGGGTCGGCCAGTTGAGAACACCTTTATTTAACCGGTCGGCCAGTTGAGAACACCTTTATTTAACCAGGTAGATGGTACAATGATTCTCTACTTTAGGGTTTCCCAAACTCGGTCCTGGGGCCCCCCAATAGATCGACATTTTGGGTTTTTCCCTAGCACTTCACATAACCATCATCAAGCTTTGACACTGTGTAGTGTACTCGCTTTTGGAAACTCTCTTCTGTACTATACGTGCTTGTTTTGTCACAAACTGAAATTACGCAAACTATTCGAATTTTAGCAACTAGGAAATGGTGGAGCTATTTCTGCATAGTGCAACTTTAAGTTAATTTCTTTGGAAAGATAACTGACACGTGATTCCCTGTCCACGTATAGGCAGCCTAGTCTATTTCAATTAGACATACTGTATATAGACATATAGGTACAGTTGATCTCACATCCCAACTAGGAGAGGAGAGGAAGGTTACTGACACCCAACTAGGAGAGGAGAGGAGAGGAGAGGAGAGGAGAGGAGAGGAGAGGAGAGGAGAGGAGAGGAGAGGAGAGGAGAGGAGAGGAGAGGAGAGGAGAGGAGAGAGGAGAGGAGAGGAGAGGAGAGGAGAGAGAGGAGAGGATTGGAAGGCTACTGACACCCAACCAGGAGAGGAGAGGAGAGGAGAGGAGAGGAGAGGAGAGGAGAGGAGAGGAGAGGAGAGGAGAGGAGAGGGAGGAGAGGAGAGGAGAGGAGAGGAGAGGAGAGGAGAGGAGAGGAGAGGAGAGGAGAGGAGAGGAGAGGAGAGGAGAGGAGAGGAGAGGAGAGGAGAGGAGGGCTACTGACACCCAACTAGGAGAGGGGAGGAAGGCTACTGAACTTGAAGCAGCGAATGCTCAAATCAAATCAAATCAAATTTTATTTGTCACATACACATGGTTAGCAGATGTTAATGCGAGTGTAGCGAAATGCTTGTGCTTCTAGTTCCGACAATGCAGTAATAACCAACAAGTAATCTAACTGCTGATGTGTGAATAATGAACCAAAGAGTTTTAAACCTCCCTTAGAGTCGCTGTCCGCGCCCCCGTTCAAACCCAGTTAGCATAATACACATTCCCCAGATAAATCTGTCTGTTTAAGTCTGTTTTTCTGGCATGGGCTGTGTCTCAATCCACCACATCTGTTTAAGTCCGTTTTTCTGGCATGGGCTGTGTCTCAATCCACCACATCTGTTTAAGTCTGTTTTTCTGACATGGGCTGTGTCTCAATCCACCACATCTGCCGATGTCGGCCTTCAGCATCCGCGGTAAAAGGTTGCAAAGTTGCAGACCAGGAGACATCCCGAAAATCTGACTTCACTGTAGTGGAAAGATGAGACTCTCACAAACATGGTGGTGTTCTCCGTTTTGCTCTTCGACTCCCACAAGCGTCATGGGACTCGTCGGCACCGCCTGCACTTCTGCCTGTAGAGTCCGAACTGTTTGGGCTACACACTATTATGACCCCTCCATGGAAAGATGAGACTCTCATGAACACAATGGTGTTCTCAATTTATTCTATGTGATGTGCTCTTATCACGAGGGGCCTTTTGATATGTTGCTATTGTTGTTGACCCCCCCCCCCAGGTACCTCACCAGCCAGGCCAGCCCTTCAAATTCACTGTGTCAGAGTCATGTGACCGCATCAAGGAGGAGTTTCAGTTCCTACAGGCTCAGTTTCACAGGTAACACACACCTCATTAGGGGAAGGGTCTATATACAGAAGGACACACACACTCTGGGGGGGGTTTATATACTGAAGGACACACACACCCCAGGGGGGGTCTATATACTGAAGTACACACACACCCTGGGGGGGTCTATATACTGAAGGACACACACACCCCAGGGGCGGTCTATATACTGAAGGACACACACACCCTGGGGGTCTATATACTGAAGGACACACACACACCCTGGGGGTCTATATAGTGAAATACACACACACCCTGGGGGTCTATATAGTGGAATACACACACACCCCTGGCGGGGTCTATATAGTGAAGTACACACACACCCTGGGGGGTCTATATAGTGGAATACACACACACCCTGGGGGGGTCTATATAGTGGAATACACACACACCCCAGCGGGGGTCTATATAGTGGAATACACACACACACACCTCAGGTGGGGTCTACACCTCAGGTTGATGTCTCAGACCAGACCATACTAGACCAGACCAGACCAGACCATACTAGACCAGACCAGACCAGACCATACTAGACCAGACCAGACCAGACCATACTAGACCAGACCAGACCAGACCAGACCATACTAGACCAGACCAGACCAGACCATACTAGACCAGACCAGACCAGACCAGTCCAGGCCAGACCACACCACAACCTGACTGGATAGTATGTGTTGATGTCTCAGACCAGACCAGACCAGACCACACCACAACCTGACTGGATAGTATGTGATGATGTCTCAGACCAGACCAGACCAGACCAGACCAGACCAGACCACACCACAACCTGACTGGATAGTATGTGATGATGTCTCAGACCAGACCAGACCAGACCACAACCTGACTGGATAGCATGTGATGATGTCTCAGACCAGACCAGACCAGACCACAACCTGACTGGATAGTATGTGTTGATGTCTCTCTCTGTCCTCAGTCTGAAACTGGAGTGTGAGAAACTGTCCAGTGAGAAGACAGAGATGCAGAGACACTATGTTATGGTGAGCTTCATGTAGTGTGTGTGTGTGTGTGTGTGTGTGTGTGTGTGTGTGTGTGTGTGTGTGTGTGTGTGTGTGTGTGTGTGTGTGTGTGTGTGTGTGTGTGTTTGTGTGTGTGTTTTTTTGTGTTTGTGTGTGTGTGTGTGTGTGTGTGTGTGTGTGAGAGAGAGAGAGAGTTACGTCCACTTTTATTCAATAGTTCCCTATTTCTACTTTGATAACATATTGCATTTGGATTTGGACTAAGTTTACGATTTGAAACAAGTACCTAGCTCTGGGGTGACAACAATGTTGTCCATGCTATTTGTCTTAATTTTCTACATTAAAATTGTAAACTTGTGTTGACAAAAATAAAATTGTTTCTGCAATGTTGAAAATCCTACTGTGTGGTTCTACTGTCTGTGAGATTCTACTGTGTGGTTCTACTGTCTGTGAGATTCTACTGTGTGGTTCTACTGTCTGTGAGATTCTACTGTGTGGTTCTACTGTCTGTGAGATTCTACTGTGTGGTTCTACTGTCTGTGAGATTCTACTGTGTGGTTCTACTGTCTGTGAGATTCTACTGTGTGGTTCTACTGTCTGTGAGATTCTACTGTGTGGTTCTACTGTCTGTGAGATTCTACTGTGTGGTTCTACTGTTTGTGAGATTCTACTGTGTGGTTCTACTGTCTGTGAGATTCTACTGTGTGAGAAACAGAAAGTAGAAAATGATAGAGGCTGATGTTTGTCTTTGTCTTTCAGTACTATGAGATGTCTTATGGACTCAACATTGAGATGCACAAACAGGTAGGAAAGTAGACTGAGTGAGTCTTAAAATGAATGTGTGTGTGTGTGTGTGTCTTTTGGCTGCAGTGTTTAAGATGTAAGTGTATGGCGATAGATTAGATTAGATAGATTAGATTAGATTAGATTAGATAGATATATTCCATCTAGACACTGTTGCTCTAGAGCACACAAAAAACTATACATACCTTGGCCTAAACATCAGCGCCACAGGTAACTTCCACAAAGCTGTGAACGATCTGAGAGACAAGGCAAGAAGGCCATTCTATGCCATCAAAAGGAACATAAATTTCAACATACCAATTAGGATTTGGCTAAAAATACTTGAATCAGTCATAGAACCCATTGCCCTTTATGGTTGTGAGGTCTGGGGTCCGCTCACCAACCAAGACTTCACAAAATGGGACAAACACCAAATTGAGACTCTGCACGCAGAATTCTGCAAAAATATCCTCCATGTACAACGTAGAACACCAAATAATGCATGCAGAGCAGAATTAGGCCGATACCCACTAATTATCAAAATCCAGAAAAGAGCCGTTAAATTCTATAACCACCTAAAAGGAAGCGATTCCCAAACCTTCCATAACAAAGCCATAACCTACAGAGAGATGAACCTGGAGAAGAGTCCCCTAAGCAAGCTGGTCCTGGGGCTCTGTTCACAAACACAAACACACCCTACAGAGCCCCAGGACAGCAGCACAATTAGACCCAACCAAATCATGAGAAAACAAAAAGATAATTACTTTACACATTGGAAAGAATTAACAAAAAAACAGAGCAAACTAGAATGATATTTGGCCCTAAACAGAGAGTACACAGCGGCAGAATACCTGACCACTGTGACTGACCCAAAATTAAGGAAAGCTTTGACTATGTACAGACTCAGTGAGCATAGCCTTGCTATTGAGAAAGGCCGCCGTAGGCAGACATGTCTCTCAAGAGAAGACAGGCTATGTGCTCACTGCCCACAAAATGAGGTGGAAACCGAGCGGCACTTCCTAACCTCCTGCCCAAAGTATGACCATATTAGAGAGACATATTTCCCTCAGATTACACAGATCCACAAAGATTTCGAAAACAAATCCAATTTTGATAAACTCCCATATCTACTGGGTGAAATTCCACAGTGTGCCATCACAGCAGCAAGATTTGTGACCTGTTGCCATGAGAAAAGGGCAACCAGTGAAGAACAAACACCATTGTAAATACAACCCATATTTATGCCTATTTATTTTATCTTGTGTCCTTTAACCATTTGTACATTGTTAAAACACTGTATATATATAATATGACATTTGTAATGTCTTTATTGTTTTGAAACTTCTGTATGTGTAATGTTTACTGTTAATTTTTATTGTTTATTTCACTTTTGTATATTATCTACCTCACTTGCTTTGGCAATGTTATGGGCACATGTTTCCCATGCCAATAAAGCCCATTGAATTGAATTGAATTGAATTGAATTGAAAGAAAGATAGATAGATTTTCATCATGTTTAATACATATAAGCAGTGAGTCCTAAACAAAAGATGTAATTGTGCAAATATAAAATGAAACTTTTAAATAAAAATGTAAATATGCCCATATATTTTTACCAACATACAGTATGTCAAGATCCAAAAACAAATGAGTCGTCTTCTTCTGGTTACCACAGCACATTTTACAAACATATTTCTTACTTTGCAAACACAACAGTGGTCAAATAGGTTTTTGTGAATGTGACAACATGTGGCTCCACAGATTACGTTTTTGACATGCATTTGACATGTTTATGACTGCTCTCCAATTTTTGTGAGTTGGCTCGTATATTTGTGAGTTGGCTCGTATATTTGTGAGTTGGCTCGTATATTTGTGAGTTGGTTCGTATATTTGTGAGTTGGCTCGTATATTTGTGAGTTGGCTCGTATATTTGTGAGTTGGCTCGTATATTTGTGAGTTGGCTCGTAAATTTGTGAGTTGGTTCGTATATTTGTGAGTTGGTTCGTGTATTTGTGAGTTGGTTCGTATATTTGTGAGTTGGCTCGTATATTTGTGAGTTGGCTCGTATATTTGTGAGTTGGCTCGTATATTTGTGAGTTGGCTCATATATTTGTGAGTTGGCTCGTATATTTGTGAGTTGGCTCGTATATTTGTGAGTTGGCTCGTATATTTGTGAGTTGGTTCGTATATTTGTGAGTTGGCTCGTATATTTGTGAGTTGGCTCGTATATTTGTGAGTTGGCTCATATATTTGTGAGTTGGCTCGTATATTTGTGAGTTGGTTCGTATATTAGTGAGTTGGCTCGTATATTTGTGAGTTGGCTCGTATATTTGTGAGTTGGCTCGTATATTTGTGAGTTGGCTCGTATATTTGTGAGTTGGCTCGTATATTTGTGAGTTGGTTCGTATATTTGTGAGTTGCGTTTTACAGATCAGTATGCAAATGTTAATCATGGCATCCATATTAGGACTTCCTCAGTTCTCATGTTCCCATTTAGGCTGAATTATTATGTATAAAAACAAATATATGACATAATTAGTTTTAGGAATGCATGTGTTTGATCACCCGTATAAGATGTGTTCAATTTTTATGATATCCGACGATTGTTATGATAATATTAATTTACACAGTATACAGAAAAGTACTTTTATTTTGAAGGATTCATGACTTCCTGATCTTGCTGATATCTATCAGTCGTTTTTAGACTAGTAGCTTGTTCTTTCTGCATGGGATTGATCATGGAGGAGTAAAACGATCAAGGGTGAGTTTCAAGTAAATTTGATTAACATGAAGTTTGGATTGACTGAACAAACCGTCCAATCAAACAAGATTAGTTGATGCTAGGTAGTTAGTATGGGCTTGCTAAACTACTGTAATTTTGGCTAGCTAAACTAGCATAGCTAAGTTATCTTGCCTAGTTACAACAAGGTTGATATGAACGTTCAGTAAGTGTTAATCTTATTATTATTTTTCTCAGGCAGGGAGAATATGCTACCGTCATTGAGTCATGTTAACTAGCTAATGTTAGCTAAATAGCTACAAAGCCAAAACACCTAGCTAGCTAGCTAGCTCACTTGCAGATAATTTATTTAGCTAGCTAGCTTACTTGCTAATGCGTTGCTTGCTAGGGAGTACCAGAGATTATTTTTAAGCCTATTCATCTTCTAGCTAGCTAACTAGCTAGACTTTATCTAGATAGCTAGCTAGCCATTCTGCTTACAAAACAGTTCAAATCTAACATTGGCTGACGAATACATTTCTTTCTTTATTTGACAACAAATAACTGTGAATTCTTGCAATAATAAACCATGTTTAGCTGCTAGGCTAGCTACGATGATAGAAATGTTTGCATACATGAACATGTTGTTTTATAGTGAGATTATCATGTTTCTTTTCACAAGGATTTGATCTCCACCTGGAAAAAGTATTTTTCAGGAAGCCCGTCTTCAGGAAGCCCGGACCCTCCTGGTAAGTAAAACACTGCAATGTCACACACTTTCTAATATAGTCCTGAGTGTTTGTGTAGGTAGCTATGTGACCCCCAGGCCCCAATAGGAGACCAGGAAACAGGTAGGGAGTATATGAAAGGCCCTGTGGATATGTGTTTGGCAGCAGTGCAGAAGGAGCGCCAGCAGGAGGAGCGCCATCAGGAGGAGCATCATCAGGAGGAGCATCATCAGGAGAGTCAGCAGGAGCATCATCAGGAGTATCATCAGGAGTATCATCAGGAGGAGCATCATCAGGAGAGTCAGCAGGAGCGTCATCAGGAGGAGCGTCATCATGAGGAGCATCATCAGGAGAGTCAGCAGGAGCATCATCAGGAGCGTCGGGAAGAGCGTCATCAGGAGAGTCAGCAGGAGCACCATCAGGAGGAGCATCATCACGAGAGTCAGCAGGAGGAGTGTCATCAGGAGAGTCAGGAGGAGGAGCATCATCAGGAGGAGTGTCATCAGGATGAGCATCATCAGGAGAGTCAGGAGGAGCATCATCAGGAGAGTTATCAGGAGGAGCGTCATCAGGAGGAGCATCATCAGGAGAGTCAGGAGGAGCATCATCAGGAGAGTCATCAGGAGGAGCGTCATCATTAGGAGCATCATCAGGAGCGTCATCAGGAGGAGTGTAATCAGGAGCGACATCAGGAGCGTCATCAGGAGGAGCGTCATCAGGAGGAGTGTCATCAGGATGAGCATCATCAGGAGAGTCAGGAGGAGCATCATCAGGAGAGTTATCAGGAGGAGCGTCATCAGGAGGAGCATCATCAGGAGAGTCAGGAGGAGCATCATCAGGAGAGTCATCAGGAGGAGCGTCATCATTAGGAGCATCATCAGGAGCGTCATCAGGAGGAGTGTAATCAGGAGCGACATCAGGAGCGTCATCAGGAGGAGTGTCATCAGGAGCGTCAGGAGGAGTGTCATCAGGAGCGTCAGGAGGAGCAACAGCAGGAAGCGTCATCAGGAGGAGCGTCAGCAGGAGCGTCAGGAGGAGCAACAGCAGCGTCATCAGGAGGAGCGTCATCAGGAGGAGCGTCATCAGGAGGAGCGTCAGCAGGAGCGTCAGGAGGAGCGTCATCAGGAGGAGCGTCAGGAGGAGTGTCAGCACGAGTGTCATCAGGAGGAACATCATCAGGAGCGTCAGCAGGAGCGTCATCAGGAGCGTCAGCAGGAGCATCAGCAGGAGCATCAGCAGGAGCATCAGCAGGAGCATCAGGTGGAGGTGTCATCAGGAGCATCAGCAGGAGCGTCATCAGGAGGAGCGTCATCAGGAGGAGCATCATCAGGAGGAGCATCATCAGGAGTGTCAGCAGGAACGTCAGCAGGGGCATCAGCAGGAGCATCAGGTGGAGGTGTCATCAGGAGCATCAGGTGGAGGTGTCATCAGGAGCATCAGCAGGAGCGTCATCAGGAGGAGCGTCATCAGAAGGAGCGTCAGCACGAGTGTCATCAGGAGCGTTATCTGGAGCAGGTGGAGTCCAGCAGTAGTTTTAGCGAGGACATCATCTGAGAAGATGCTGAACGCTGAACTGGCTTTCAATACCAAGGCTGAAGCCTACATGGCCAGGCAGCACAGGCAACTCTGTTACTATGTCCAACAAACCTCTGTCTGTCCATGTCTCTAATATATCAATCTCTGTATCTGTTATTCAGACTTGACAGTGAACTATGCCTACATGTCCTGCAGATATTTTTTGTCACTCCCCTATAGCCAGTGACAGAAGTCTGTCACTGTGTTCCTCCTATAGCCAGTGTTCTCTGTCACTGTGTTCCTCCTATAGCCAGTGTTCTCTGTCACTGTGTTCCTCCTATAGCCAGTGTTCTCTGTCACTGTGTTCCTCCTATAGCCAGTGTTCTCTGTCACTGTGTCCCTCCTATAGCCAGTACCCTCTGTCACTGTGTCCCTCCTATAGCCAGTGTCCCCTGTCACTGTGTTCCTCCTATAGCCAGTGTCCTCTGTCATAGCTGATCATTGAGTTTTGCATGTCTCTGTCTAATAGACAGATGATCTGGTCACCAATATCTGCCAGGCAGCAGATAAGCAGCTATTCTCTCTGGTGAAGTGGGCCAAGAGGATTCCCCATTTCTCAGAGCTGTCCCTGGACTACCGTCCTACTACGACCAGGTACAGAACATCTCACACAACTTAACACACACACATCATACCACTTGCGTATATACACATGCACACATACAGTAACCCCACATACACAACACTCCAAAAGCGTTCTCTACCAAGGGACAGGATTCTACCAAGAACCATTTTCATCACTTTTTGGATGATGAGGGTTCTTTATAAGGCAAATGGTTCAACCTAAAACCATTTTTCATCCCAAGAACTGTTTTTGGAAGATTGGGTTCTTGATGATTCTTTGGAAGGCCAGAATGTTGTAAATAGGTTCTAAATAGAACCTTTCTGATTCTGAATCAGATTTTTGTTGAATCTTCTGTTCTTTCTTTTAAATAGTGCCTTGAATATTCGTGGTGTTTAGTGTTTAAACTTTAACCCTGTATGAGAATATTTGTACCCATCAAATTGTTACCTAGTGTTGATTTATCATCGTAATATTTCAGTCTAACAAAGCGGTAAATTAACACTCTTTGGTGGTGTAAAAGAACCCCAGTGTTGCGGTGTGTCATTTTTACTCTGTGTAGAGTAAAACACTCAAAACCACACCCATCATTGTCATAATTCCCAGCATGCTCTATATCAGTTTGATTTTCTTAATTTTTTCAATATCTGTGTTTTTGCATGATCATTCATTGTTTGATCAGATGCTACATCAGATCTAGGGGCTGTATGTAGCCTAGTGGTTAATAAGGATCCGTCCCTTTTTTTCAATTTTCTCCTAAAATGACATACCCAAATCTAACTGTAGCTCAGGCCCTGAAGCAAGGATATGCGTATTCTTGATACCATTTGAAAGGAAACACTTTGAAGTTTGTGGAAATGTTAAATCAATGTAGGAGAATATAACACATTAGATCCTATAAAAGATCATACAAAGAAAAAACATGCATTTTTTTGTATCATCATCTTTGAAATGCAAGAGAAAGGCCATAATGTATTATTCCAGCCCAGGCACAATTTAGATTTTGGCCACTAGATGGCAGCAGTGTATGTGCAAATTTTTAAACTCATCCAATGAACCATTGCATTTCTGTTCAAAATGTTGTATAAAGACTGCCCAAATGTGCCTAATTGGTTTATTAATACATTTTCAAGTTCATAACTGTGCACTCTCCTCAAACAATAGCATGGTATTATTTCACTGTAATAGCTATTATAAATTGGAAAGTGCATTTAGATTACCAATAATTTATGCTTTTTGCCCATATCAGATATGTCTATGTCCTTGGAAATGTTATTGTTACTTACAACCTCATGCTAATCACATTAGCCCACCTTAGCTCAACAGTCCCGCGGGGGGACACCAATACTGTAGAGGTTTTAATTCAACGTTTTAAAGTAGGGGGTGTGGGGTAGTGTTACACTGCTCTAATCACCATACTGTAGGGACGGCCAACTACAACCAGTTCCTGATGTTGAATAGTAGGATCAGGAGGAGGGTTGGCCCTGCTGTAAATCAATCTGCCATAACACTAAACAGGAGGAGGGTTGGCCCTGTTGTAAATCAATCTGCCATAACACTAAACAGGAGTAGGGTTGGCCCTGCAGTAAATCAATCTGCCATAACACTAAACAGGAGGAGGGTTGGCCCTGCTGTAAATCAATCTGCCATGCATCTACTAAAAAGTATTTACTCTGTAGTTTGACAGGTGCTTACACGGGTTGGGACATGGAGAAGACTACACGAGTTGGGACTTGGAGAAGACTACACGGGTTGGGACTTGGAGAAGACTACATGGGTTGGGACTTGGAGAAGACTACACATGTTGGGACTTGGAGAAGACTACACAGGTTGGGACATGGAGAAGACTACACGAGTTGGGACATGGAGGAGACTACACGAGTTGGGACATGGAGGAGACTACACGGGTTGAGACTTGTAGAAGACTACACATGTTGGGACATGGAGAAGACTACATGGGTTGGGACATGGAGTAGACTACACATGTTGGGACATGGAGAAGACTACACGAGTTGGGGCTTGGAGAAGACTACACATGTTGGGACTTGAAGAAGACTACACATGTTGGGACATGGAGAAGTATACATGGGTTGGGACTTGGAGAAGTATACATGGGTTGGGACATGGAGAAGACTACACATGTTGGGACTTGGAGAAGACAACATGGGTTGGGACATGGAGAAGACTACACATGTTGGGACATGGAGAAGACTACACATGTTGGGACATGGAGAAGACTACGCAGGTTGGGACTTGGGGAAGACTACACGGGTTGGGACTTGGCGAAGACTACATGGGTTGGGACTTGAGAAGACTACACATGTTGGGACATGGGGAAGACTACACATGTTGGGACTTGGAGAAGACTACACATGTTGGGACATGGAGAAGTATACATGGGTTGGGACTTGGAGAAGTATACATGGGTTGGGACATGGAGAAGACTACACATGATGTTGGGACTTGGAGAAGACAACATGGGTTGGGACATGGAGAAGACTACACCTGTTGGGACATGGGGAATACTACACGGGTTGGGACTTGGAGAAGACTACGCATGTTGGGACTTGGAGAAGACTACACGGGTTGGGACTTGGAGAAGACTACGCATGTTGGGACATGGAGAAAACTACATGGGTTGGGACTTGGAGAAGACTACATGGGTTGGGACTTGGAGAAGACTACACATGTTGGGACTTGAAGAAGACTACACATGTTGGGACATGGAGAAGACTACACGGGTTGGGACTTGGAGAAGACTACACAGGTTGGGACATGGAGAAGAGTACATGGGTTGGGACTTGGAGAAGACTACACATGTTGGGACATGGAGAAGAGTACATGGGTTGGGACTTGGAGAAGACTACACATGTTGGGACATGGAGAAGACTACACATGTTGGGACATGGAGAAGACTACACCGGTTGGGACTTGGAGAAGACTACACATGTTGGGACATGGAGAAGACTACACATGTTGGGACATGGAGAAGACTACACATGTTGGGACTTGGAGAAGACTACACATGTTGGGACTTGGAGAAGACTACACATGTTGGGACTTGGAGAAGACTACATGGGTTGGGACTTGGAGAAGACTACACATGTTGGGACTTGGAGAAGACTACACTGCAGAAAATCTGCAGCTATTGAACTCAATTTCATTGTTCTCCTAATATGCATGTTTTACATGTTTCCAACAGCAGACCAAGCAGACCAGGCAGACCAGGCAGACCAAGCAGACCAGGCAGACCAGGCAGACCAGGCAGACCAAACAGACCAAGCAGACCAAACAGACCAAACAGACCAGGCAGACCAGGCAGACCAAACAGACCAAACAGACCAGGCAGACCAAGCAGACCAGGCAGACCAGGCAGACCAGGCAGACCAGGCAGACCAAACAGACCAGGCAGACCAGGCAGACCAAACAGACCAAGCATACCAAGCATACCAAGCAGACCAGGCAGACCAAACAGACCAGGCAGACCAAACAGACCAAACAGACCAAACAGACCAAGCATACCAAGCAGACCAAGCAGACCAAGCAGACCAAGCAGGGGTTTGAGAAGTCAATGAGAATAGTAAAACATTCATCCTTAGTTGTTACTCTTCTCCAAATCTAAAGGCACAACATTCGAGCTAATGTCTTAAGTATTATATCATGTCATTACTCCGACCTCGTGAATATGACAAACGGACATGTTCTAATGTCCATCTAAACAACTTAATAAGGAAGGTGTGCCTTTGATTTGATGGCCTACACATACTCAGTTTGGCGCTAAACGTCCATTAGACCCGGTGTTTCTGAGCATGAGCTTAGCTAGCCAACGTTGCCATGACATCAAGTGTGATCAGGGATTTTGGCTGCCTATTTTCATACTATGTTGTCTTTGGATATAGTCTTGACACGACCAGATTGAAACCGTTTGAGCCCCTCCCTTCTGTTCACCATATAGCGGCATGGCCGGACCAATCAACATCCTCTGATAATCTGTGGGGGTGATTTAGTTGATGACGACAAATAACGCAGAAGTCGAAAGATGGCGGAAGTGGATGACAAGTTGGAATCGAGCAGCGCGTCGAGTAAAGCTGGTGAAAATGAATGTTCTGAGTGGACAACAGTGGTAGAACTGGAACAAAAACGAAATTGTCTAAAATCGCTTCTTGTTGAGTCGCTTCTTGTCGGGATGCGTTTATTGAGTAAAGATGCATATTGGGAGACCCCTTTGAGGTGTTTAAATTGTGAAGTATGTGCTGGAAAAAGTGGAGTCTGTCAGAGTGACCAGGTGTGGACTTTCTTTTGATCAATGGTAATTCTGAAGAACAGAGTAAGATTGCAATGAGCTTCAAAAATAATTAGAATTGTGTTTTGAACTTCGGAGTAGAGCACCAGTCAAAGGAGTCATCTCAGGGGTGATGACGGATGTTTAGGTTGAACACCTGAAGAGAATTCCTGGTGTGGTTGGTGCTCGGCGTCTGACACGCTGGGTGAATGGAGAAAAAGAAGAAAGTCTGTCAGTCCTGTTTTTTTATAAAGACACCAACCTTCACATGTGAAGTTTGGTTATGTTAGATACGCTGTAAGAGCTTTTCGTCCCCAAATCACTGCAGTGTGAGAACTGTAAAGGATTTGGCCATGTTCATAGTGTGTGTAGACAGTGTTTATTGAAGAATTGTGTGTGAAAGGACAACGGTGTTGTAATTGTGGTGGGGATCATGATCCCTAGTTCCTGGAGTGCCCTGTAAGGGTGAAGGAGATTGAGGTGGGAATCATGATCCCTAGTTCCTGGAGTGCCCTGTAAGGGTGAAGGAGATTGAGGTGGGGATCATGATCCCTAGTTCCTGGAGTGCCCTGTAAGGGTGAAGGAGATTGAGGTGGGGATCATGATCCCTAGTTCCTAGAGTGCCCTGTAAGGGTGAAGGAGATTGAGGTGGGGATCATGATCCTGAGTTCCTGGAGTGCCCTGTAAGGGTGAAGGAGATTGAGGTGGGGATCATGATCCCTAGTTCCTGTAGTGCCCTGTAAGGGTGAAGGAGATTAAGGTGGGGATCATGATCCCTGAGTTCCTGGAGTGCCCTGTAAGGGTGAAGGAGATTGAGGTGGGGATCATGATCCCTAGTTCCTGTAGTGCCCTGTAAGGGTGAAGGAGATTAAGGTGGGGATCATGATCCCTAGTTCCTGGAGTGCCCTGTAAGGGTGAAGGAGATTGAGGTGGGGATCATGATCCCTAGTTCCTGGAGTGCCCTGTAAGGGTGAAGGAGATTGAGGTGGGGATCCCTAGTTCCTGGAGTGCCCTGTAAGGGTGAAGGAGATTGAAAGGTTAATCACAGTCTCCTATGCGGAGGCCATTATAATCATTGATAAAACAAGTGATGCTGTGGTAGTGGACACACCACAGCCTGTAATAAAGGCTTGCTTCCAGGCAAAATATTCCCTTTGTGTTAAAAAGATGGATTTTGTGGACTTCATTGCCACAGTTATGAACTGTAAGTCTGAAAGTCTGAAAGAAATCTAAGAAACTGGACATTATTGTGGCTGCAGCAGACATGTTTTTGGGACTGAAGACTTGCAAGTGGATCTGTCACCGGAAGAGCCACCCTCCCAAGTCAGTTAAAAACAAATTCTTATTTTTAATGACTGCCTCGGAACAGTGGGTTAACTGCCTTGTTCAGGAGCAGAACGACAGACTTTTACCTTGTCAGCTCAGGGATTCCATCTTGCGACCTTTCGGTTACTACTCCAACACTCTTCACCACTAGGCTACCTGCCGCCTCTACACTCTTACCACTAGGCTACCTGCCGCCTCTACACTCTTACCACTAGGCTACCTGCCGCCTCTACACTCTAACCACTAGGCTACCTGCCGCCTCTACACTCTAACCACTAGGCTACCTGCCGCCTCTACACTCTAACCACTAGGCTACCTGCAGCCTCTACACTCTAACCACTAGGCTACCTGCCGCCTCTACGCTCTAACCACTAGGCTACCTGCCGCCTCTACACTCTAACCACTAGGCTACCTGCCGCCTCTACACTCTAACCACTAGGCTACCTGAGCCTGTGTAGGGATCAGATCTGTTTTATTAGATATTTTACAGAAAAGTCGTTTTGATTTAGTTTAGTTCATTTTTGCATTTTTTGGTGGTTTGGTACTTGTTTTGGTATTTTGTATTCCATTTTTGGGAATCCTGTTTCCAACCCGCACAGTAGGGGGAGAAGCACAAGCATTTCGCTACACTCGCATTAACATCTGATAACCATGTGTATGTGACCATGTGTATGTGACAAATAAAATTTGGTTTGATTTGCACATTAAATATACCATAGAAGAAGAAGAATCATAACAATGGCTGCTCTTGAGAAAGTTGGTACTGCTATAGCAGCAGCTATATCAGAACTGGAGGGCAGAACTTCACAGCAAATAACTGCATTGAAAGCTTTTCTCTGTGGAGAATATATTTTCGCTTTTCTCACGACTGGGTTCGGCAAGAGCTTGATTTACCAGCTAGCTTCGCTCGTAGTCAAGAAAATGGGACGCATCAAGAACCCAATTCTTATTGTTGTGTCGCCATTAGTCACCCTCCTGGAGGTTCACAACACATACAAATGGTAAATAGAAGTACATAATTTGATATCAAACTAGCTAGCTAGTAGTGCATAAGTACCAGACCTTCTCAAGTACAATTAGCTAGCTAGCTAACTTTAGCTAACGTTAACTATATGCCTTGCTCTAACCTAACGCTACAATGTTACGGACAGTAATGGATCGTATGATGACTTCTGTTTCTACATAACATGTTATTGTAATACTTTCTGATCCAGACGCTTGTGTTGGATTTTATTTTCTTTCAACCAGGGGAGAGGGTGCAAAAGGGGAATATAGGCTTTCAGAGAGAGTTTGGAGAACTCCATTGCCAAAGAGGAAAAAAAAAAAAGTCACAAACATGTCAAATGCATGTCAAAAACATAATCTGTGGAGCCACATGTTGTCACATTCACAAAAACCTATTTGACCACTGTTGTGGTTGCAAAGTAAGAAATATGTTTGTAAAATGTGCTGTGGTAACCGGAAGAAAACCTGACATTTTTTTGTTAATGATCATTTGTTTTGGTTAATGATGACTCATTTGTTTTTGGATCTTGACAAACTGTATGTTGGTAAAATATATGGGCATATTTACAGACTGTGAAGTTTCATTCTATATTTGCACAACACATCTTTTGTTTGTGACTACTTATATATAATATATTTTTTTTACAGAAAACGATCTCCATATTAGTGGCTCTGAGCGGTCTCTGGTTAGATGGATGAATGGAGGGGAGAAGGGGAGAGAAGGAGCAGAGGGAAGGAGTCAGTGAGGAGGGGAGGGAGGACAAAAGGAGAGCTATGGCCAATTAAGGAGGGAGAGCTACGGCCCCATTAAGGAGAGAGAGATACGGCCCCATTAAGGAGAGAGAGATACGGCCCCATTAAGGAGAGAGAGATACGGCCCCATTAAGGAGAGAGAGCTACGGCCCCATTAAGGAGAGAGCTACAGCCCCATTAAGGTGAGAGAGCTAGGGCCCCATTAAGGAGAGAGCTACGGCCCCATTAAGGAGAGAGAGCTACGGCCCCATTAAGGAGAGAGCTACGGCCCCATTAAGGAGAGAGAGCTACGGCCCCATTAAGGAGAGAGAGATACGGCCCCATTAAGAAAAGAGAGCTACGGCCCCATTAAGGAGAGAGAGATACGGCCCCATTAAGGAGAGAGAGCTACGGCCCCATTAAGGAGAGAGAGCTACGGCCCCATTAAGGAGAGAGCTACAGCCCCATTAAGGTGAGAGAGCTATGGCCCCATTAAGGAGAGAGAGATACGGCCCCATTAAGAAAAGAGAGCTACGACCCCATTAGGGAGGGATAGCTATGGCCCCATAAAGGAGAGAAAGCTATGGCCCCATTAAGAAAAGAGAGCTGTGACCCCATTAAGGAGAGAGAGCTACGGCCCCATTAAGGAGAGAGAGCTACGGCCCCATTAAGGAGAGAGAGCTACGGCCCCATTAGCTACGGCCCCATTAAGGAGAGAGAGATACGGCCCCATTAAGGAGAGGGGGAAGGGGAGGAGGGCAGGGATAGATGGAGGAGAGGAGGAAGAGGGGAGGAGGGAGAGGAAGGTAGTGGGGGAGGAGAGAAATCAGGGATAGAGGGAGGAGAGGGGGCGAGGTGGAGGAGGAGAAGGGGGAGGAGAGCTATATTAGGGAGATGAGGGGGAGAGGTGGAGGAGGAGAAAGGGGAGTGGGGGCAGATAGGGGGTGCGGGGGAGGAGGAGAAGGGGAGCAGGGGAGGAGAGCTATATCAGGGACATGAGAGGGGGAGCGGGGGAGGAGCGCTATATCAGGGACATGAGAGGGGGAGCGGGGGTGGAGCGCTTTATCAGGGATAGAGGGAGGAGAAGGGGAGCTGCGAAGGTGAGATATCAGGGAGATGAGGGGAGAGGGGAGGACAGATATCAGGGAGATGAGGGAGGAGAGGGGAGGACAGATATCAGGGAGATGAGGGAGGAGAGGAGGAGGACAGATATCAGGGAGATGAGGGAGGAGAGTAGGAGGACAGATATCAGGGAGATGAGGGAGGAGAGGAGGAGGACAGATATCAGGGAGATGAGGGAGGAGAGGGGGAGGACAGATATCAGGGAGATGAGGGAGGAGAGGAGGAGGACAGATATCAGGGAGATTAGGGAGGAGAGGGGGAGGACAGATATCAGGGAGATGAGGGAGGAGAGGGGGAGGACAGATATCAGGGAGATGAGGGAGGAGAGGAGGAGGACAGATATCAGGGAGATGAGGGAGGAGAGGGGGAGGACAGATATCAGGGAGATGAGGGAGGAGAGGGGGAGGACAGATATCAGGGAGATGAGGGAGGAGAGGGGGAGGACAGATATCAGGGAGATGAGGGAGGAGAGGGAGGAGGAGGAGAGGGGAGGACAGATATCAGGGAGATGAGGGAGGAGAGGGGGAGGACAGATATCAGGGAGATGAGGGAGGAGAGGGGGAGGACAGATATCAGGGAGATGAGGGAGGAGAGGGGGAGGACAGATATCAGGGAGATGAGGGAGGAGAGAGGGGAGGACAGATATCAGGGAGATGAGGAGGAGAGGGGAGGACAGATATCAGGGAGATGAGGGAGGAGAGGGGGAGGACAGATATCAGGGAGATGAGGGAGGAGAGGGGGAGGACAGATATCAGGGAGATGAGGGAGGAGAGGGGGAGGACAGATATCAGGGAGATGAGGGAGGAGAGGGGGAGGACAGATATCAGGGAGATGAGGGAGGAGAGGGGGAGGACAGATATCAGGGAGATGAGGGAGGAGAGGGGGAGGACAGATATCAGGGAGATGAGGGAGGAGAGGGGGAGGACAGATATCAGGGAGATGAGGGAGGAGAGGGGGAGGACAGATATCAGGGAGATGAGGGAGGAGAGGAGGACAGATATCAGGGAGATGAGGGAGGAGAGGGGAGGACAGATATCAGGGAGATGAGGGAGGAGAGGGGGAGGACAGATATCAGGGAGATGAGGGAGGAGAGGGGGAAGACAGATATCAGGGAGATGAGGGAGGAGAGGGGGAAGACAGATATCAGGGAGATGAGGGAGGAGAGGGGGAAGACAGATATCAGGGAGATGAGGGAGGAGAGGGGGAGGACAGATATCAGGGAGATGAGGGAGGAGAGGGGGAGGACAGATATCAGGGAGATGAGGGAGGAGAGGGGAGGACAGATATCAGGGAGATGAGGGAGGAGAGGGGGAGGTCAGATATCAGGGAGATGAGGGAGGAGAGGGGGAGGTCAGATATCAGGGAGATGAGGGAGGAGAGGGGGAGGTCAGATATCAGGGAGATGAGGGAGGAGAGGGGGAGGACAGATATCAGGGAGATGAGGGAGGAGAGGGGGAGGACAGATATCAGGGAGATGAGGGAGGAGAGGGGGAGGACAGATATCAGGGAGATGAGGGAGGAGAGGGGGAGGACAGATATCAGGGAGATGAGGGAGGAGAGGGGGAGGACAGATATCAGGGAGATGAGGGAGGAGGAGAGGGGGAGGACAGATATCAGGGAGATGAGGGAGGAGAGGGGGAGGACAGATATCAGGGAGATGAGGGAGGAGAGGGGGAGGACAGATATCAGGGAGATGAGGGAGGAGAGGGGGAGGACAGATATCAGGGAGATGAGGGAGGAGAGAGGGGAGGACAGATATCAGGGAGATGAGGGAGGAGAGGGGGAGGACAGATATCAGGGAGATGAGGGAGGAGAGGGGAGGACAGATATCAGGGAGATGAGGAGGAGAGGGGAGGACAGATATCAGGGAGATGAGGGAGGAGAGGGGGAGGACAGATATCAGGGAGATGAGGGAGGAGAGGGGGAGGACAGATATCAGGGAGATGAGGGAGGAGAGGGGAGGACAGATATCAGGGAGATGAGGGAGGAGAGGAGGGAGAGGGGAGGACAGATATCAGGGAGATGAGGGAGGAGAGGGGGAGGACAGATATCAGGAGATGAGGGAGGAGAGGGGGAGGACAGATATCAGGGAGATGAGGGAGGAGAGGGGGAGGACAGATATCAGGGAGATGAGGGAGGAGAGGAGGACAGATATCAGGGAGATGAGGGAGGAGAGGGGGAGGACAGATATCAGGGAGATGAGGGAGGAGAGGGGGAGGACAGATATCAGGGAGATGAGGGAGGAGAGGGGGAGACAGATATCAGGGAGATGAGGAGGAGAGGGGAAGACAGATATCAGGGAGATGAGGGAGGAGAGGGGGAGGACAGATATCAGGGAGATGAGGGAGGAGAGGGGAGGACAGATATCAGGGAGATGAGGGAGGAGAGGAGGAGGACAGATATCAGGGAGATGAGGGAGGAGAGGGGGAGGACAGATATCAGGGAGATGAGGGAGGAGAGGGGAGGACAGATATCAGGGAGATGAGGGGGAGGAGAGGGGGAGGACAGATATCAGGGAGATGAGGGAGGAGAGGGGGAGGACAGATATCAGGGAGATGAGGGAGGAGAGGGGACAGATCAGAGATGAGGAGGGAGATGAGGGAGGAGGGAGGGGGAGGACAGATATCAGGGAGATGAGGGAGGGAGGGGGAGGACAGATATCAGGGAGATGAGGGAGGAGAGGAGGAGGACAGATATCAGGGAGATGAGGGAGGAGAGGGGGAGGACAGATATCAGGGAGATGAGGGAGGAGAGGGGAGGACAGATATCAGGGAGATGAGGGAGGAGAGGGGGAGGACAGATATCAGGGAGATGAGGGAGGAGAGGGGGAGGACAGATATCAGGGAGATGAGGGAGGAGAGGGGGAGGACAGATATCAGGGAGATGAGGGAGGAGAGGGGGAGGACAGATATCAGGGAGATGAGGGAGGAGAGGGGGAGGACAGATATCAGGGGAGATGAGGGAGGAGAGGGGGAGGACAGATATCAGGGAGATGAGGGAGGAGAGGGGGAGGACAGATATCAGGGAGATGAGGGAGGAGAGGGGGAGGACAGATATCAGGGAGATGAGGGAGGAGAGGGGAGGACAGATATCAGGGAGATGAGGGAGGAGAGGGGAGGACAGATATCAGGGAGATGAGGGAGGAGAGGGGGAGGACAGATATCAGGGAGATGAGGGAGGAGAGGGGAGGACAGATATCAGGGAGATGAGGGAGGAGAGGGGGAGGACAGATATCAGGGAGATGAGGGAGGAGAGGGGGAGGACAGATATCAGGGAGATGAGGGAGGAGAGGAGGAGGACAGATATCAGGGAGATGAGGGAGGAGAGGGGGAGGACAGATATCAGGGAGATGAGGGAGGAGAGGGGGAGGACAGATATCAGAGGAGATGAGGGAGGAGGGAGGGGGAGGACAGATATCAGGGAGATGAGGGAGGAGAGGGGGAGGACAGATATCAGGGAGATGAGGGAGGAGAGGGGAGGACAGATATCAGGGAGATGAGGGAGGAGAGGGGGAGGACAGATATCAGGGAGATGAGGGAGGAGAGGGGGAGGACAGATATCAGGGAGATGAGGGAGGAGAGGGGGAGGACAGATATCAGGGAGATGAGGGAGGAGAGGGGGAGGACAGATATCAGGGAGATGAGGGAGGAGAGGGGAGGACAGATATCAGGGAGATGAGGGAGGAGAGGGGGAGGACAGATATCAGGGAGATGAGGGAGGAGAGGGGAGGGATCAGGGAGAGAGGGAGGACAGATATCAGGGAGATGAGGGAGGGAGGGGGAGGACAGATATCAGGAGATGAGGGAGGGGAGGACAGATATCAGGGAGATGAGGGAGGAGAGGGGGAGGACAGATATCAGGGAGATGAGGGAGGAGAGAGGAGATGAGGGGGAGGACAGATATCAGGGAGATGAGGGAGGAGAGGGGGAGGACAGATATCAGGGAGATGAGGGAGGAGAGGGGGAGGACAGATATCAGGGAGATGAGGGAGGAGAGGGGGAGGACAGATATCAGGGAGATGAGGGAGGAGAGGAGGAGGACAGATATCAGGGAGATGAGGGAGGAGAGGGGAGGACAGATATCAGGGAGATGAGGGAGGAGAGGGGGAGGACAGATATCAGGGAGATGAGGGAGGAGAGGGGGAGGACAGATATCAGGGAGATGAGGGAGGAGAGGGGAGGACAGATATCAGGAGATGAGGGAGGAGAGGGGGAGGACAGATATCAGGAGATGAGGGAGGAGAGGGGGAGGACAGATATCAGGGAGATGAGGGAGGAGAGGGGGAGGACAGATATCAGGAGATGAGGGAGGAGAGGGGGAGGACAGATATCAGGGAGATGAGGGAGGAGAGGGGAGGACAGATATCAGGGAGATGAGGGAGGAGAGGGGGAGGACAGATATCAGGAGATGAGGGAGGAGAGGGGGAGGACAGATATCAGGGAGATGAGGGAGACAGAGGGAGGAGGGGGAGGACAGATATCAGGGAGATGAGGGAGGAGAGGGGAGGACAGATATCAGGAGATGAGGGAGGAGAGGGGGAGGACAGATATCAGGGAGATGAGGGAGGAGGGGGAGAGGACAGATATCAGGGAGATGAGGGAGGAGAGGGGAGGACAGATATCAGGAGATGAGGAGAGAGAGGGGAGGACAGATATCAGGAGATGAGGGAGGAGAGGGGGAGGACAGATATCAGGGAGATGAGGGAGGAGAGGGGGAGGACAGATATCAGGGAGATGAGGAGGAGAGGGGGAGGACAGATATCAGGGAGATGAGGGAGGAGAGGGGGAGGACAGATATCAGGGAGATGAGGGAGGAGAGGGGGAGGACAGATATCAGGGAGATGAGGGAGGAGAGGGGGAGGACAGATATCAGGAGATGAGGGAGGAGAGGGGGAGGACAGATATCAGGGAGATGAGGGAGGAGAGGGGAGGACAGATATCAGGAGATGAGGGAGGAGAGGGGGGAGGACAGATATCAGGAGATGAGGGAGGAGAGGGGGAGGACAGATATCAGGGAGATGAGGGAGGAGAGGGGAGGACAGATATCAGGGAGATGAGGGAGGAGAGGGGGAGGACAGATATCAGGGAGATGAGGGGGAGAGGGGGAGGACAGATATCAGGGAGATGAGGGAGGAGAGGGGAGGACAGATATCAGGGAGATGAGGAGGAGAGGGGAGGACAGATATCAGGGAGATGAGGGAGGAGAGGGGAGGACAGATATCAGGGAGATGAGGAGGAGAGGGGAGGACAGATATCAGGGAGATGAGGGGGAGAGAGGAGGGAGGGAGGGATGAGGGACAGAGGGGGAGGACAGATATCAGGGAGATGAGGGAGGAGAGGGGGAGGACAGATATCAGGGAGATGAGGGAGAGAGAGGAGGGAGGAGATAGGGAGAGGAGAGGGAGGACAGGGGGAGGACAGATATCATGAGGGAGGAGAGGGGGAGGACAGATATCAGGGAGATGAGGAGGAGAGGGGGAGGACAGATATCAGGGAGATGAGGGAGGAGAGGGGGAGGACAGATATCAGGAGATGAGGGGAGAGGAGGGGGGAGGGATATCAGGGAGATGAGGGAGGAGAGGGGGAGGACAGATATCAGGGAGAGATGAGGGAGGAGAGGGGGAGGACAGGAGGAGATGAGGGAGGGAGGACAGATATCAGGGAGATATCAGGAGAGGAGGGAGGAGGAGAGGAGGAGAGGGGGAGGGAGATGAGGGAGGAGAGGGGAGGACAGATATCAGGAGATGAGGGAGGAGAGGGGGAGGACAGATATCAGGGAGATGAGGGAGAGAGGGGAGGACAGATATCAGGGAGATGAGGGAGGATCAGGGAGGAGGACAGATATCAGAGATGAGGGAGGGAGGAGAGAGGAGGAGGGAGATATCACAGGAGATGAGGGGGGAGGACAGATATCAGGGAGATGAGGGAGGAGAGGGGGAGGACAGATATCAGGAGATGAGGGAGGAGAGGGGGAGGACAGATATCAGGGAGATGAGGGAGGAGAGGGGGAGGACAGATATCAGGAGATGAGGGAGGAGAGGGGGGAGGACAGATATCAGGAGATGAGGGAGGAGAGGGGGAGGACAGATATCAGGAGATGAGGGAGGAGAGGGGGAGGACAGATATCAGGAGATGAGGAGGAGAGGGGGAGGACAGATATCAGGAGATGAGGGAGGAGAGGGGAGGACAGATATCAGGAGATGAGGGAGGAGAGGGGAGGACAGATATCAGGGAGATGAGGGAGGAGATGAGGGAGGACAGATATCAGGGAGATGAGGGAGGAGAGGGGGAGGACAGATATCAGGGAGATGAGGGAGGAGAGGGGAGGACAGATATCAGGGAGATGAGGGAGGAGAGGAGGACAGATATCAGGGAGATGAGGGAGGAGAGGGGGAGGACAGATATCAGGGAGATGAGGAGGAGAGGGAGGACAGATATCAGGAGATGGGAGGACAGATATCAGGGAGATGAGGGAGGAGAGGGGAGGACAGATATCAGGGAGAGGAGGAGAGGGGACAGATATCAGGAGATGAGGGAGGAGAGGGGAGGACAGATATCAGGGAGATGAGGGAGGAGAGGGGAGGACAGATATCAGGGAGATGAGGAGGAGAGAGGGGGAGGACAGATATCAGGAGATGAGGAGGAGGGAGGACAGATATTGAGGAGATGAGGGAGGAGAGGGAGGACAGATATCAGGGAGAGAGGGAGGAGAGGGAGGACAGATATCAGGAGAGGAGGGAGGAGATCAGGACAGGAGGAGATGAGGGAGAGGAGGAGGACAGATATCAGGAGAGAGGAGGAGGACAGATATCAGGGAGATGAGGGAGGAGGGGACAGATATCAGGGAGATGAGGGAGGAGGAGGACAGATATCAGGGAGATGAGGGAGGAGGAGGACAGATATCAGGGAGATGAGGGAGGAGAGGGAGACAGATATCAGGAGATGAGGGGAGAGGAGGAGGACAGATATCAGGAGATGAGGGAGGAGAGGGGGAGGACAGATATCAGGGAGATGAGGGAGGAGAGGGGAGGACAGATATCAGGGAGATGAGGGAGGAGAGGGGAGGACAGATATCAGGGAGATGAGGGAGGAGAGGGGGAGGACAGATATCAGGAGATGAGGGAGGAGAGGGGAGGACAGATATCAGGGAGATGAGGAGGAGAGGGGGAGGACAGATATCAGAGGAGGAGGGACAGGGGGAGACAGATATCAGGGAGGAGGAGAGGGGAGGACAGATATCAGGGAGATGAGGGAGGAGAGGGGGAGGACAGATATCAGGGAGATGAGGGAGGAGAGATGAGGGAGGAGAGGGGGAGGACAGATATCAGGGAGATGAGGGAGGAGAGGGGAGGACAGATATCAGGGAGATGAGGGGACAGATATCAGGAGATGAGGGAGGAGAGGGGGAGGACAGATATCAGGGAGAGGAGGACAGATATCAGGAGATGGACAGATATCAGGGAGGAGGGGAGGACAGATATCAGGGAGATGAGGAGGGAGGGGGAGGACAGAGGACAGATATCAGGGAGATGAGGGAGGAGAGAGAGGAGGACAGATATCAGGGAGATGAGGGAGGAGGGGAGGGACAGATATCAGGGAGATGAGGAGGAGAGGGGGAGGACAGATATCAGGGAGATGAGGGAGGAGAGGAGGAGGACAGATATCAGGGAGATGAGGGAGGAGAGGGGGAGGACAGATATCAGGGAGATGAGGGAGGAGAGGAGGAGGACAGATATCAGGGAGATGAGGGAGGACAGGAGAGGGGGGAGGACAGATATCAGGGAGATGAGGGAGGAGAGGGGGAGGACAGATATCAGGAGATGAGGGAGGAGAGGGGGAGGACAGATATCAGGAGATGAGGGAGGAGAGGGGGAGGACAGATATCAGGGAGATGAGGAGGAGAGGAGGAGGACAGATATCAGGGAGATGAGGGAGGAGAGAGGGGAGGACAGATATCAGGAGAGAGGGGAGGACAGATATCAGGGAGATGAGGGAGAGAGGAGGACAGATATCAGGGAGATGAGGGAGGAGAGGGGGAGGACAGATATCAGGAGATGAGGGAGGAGAGGGGGAGGACAGATATCAGGAGATGAGGGAGGAGAGGGGGAGGACAGATATCAGGGAGATGAGGGAGGAGAGGAGGAGGACAGATATCAGGAGATGAGGAGGAGGGAGGAGATGAGGGAGAGAGAGGAGGACAGATATCAGGGAGATGAGGGAGGAGAGGGGGAGGACAGATATCAGGGAGATGAGGAGGAGAGGGGAGGACAGATATCAGGGAGATGAGGGAGGAGAGAGGAGGACAGATATCAGGGAGATGAGGAGGGGAGGGGGAGGACAGATATCAGGGAGATGAGGGAGGAGAGGGGGAGGACAGATATCAGGGAGATGAGGGAGGAGAGGGGAGGACAGATATCAGGGAGATGAGGGAGGAGAGGGGGAGGACAGATATCAGGAGATGAGGGAGGAGAGGGGGAGGACAGATATCAGGAGAGAGGGAGGAGAGGGGGAGGACAGATATCAGGGAGATGAGGGAGGAGAGGGGAGGACAGATATCAGGAGATGAGGGAGGAGAGGGAGGACAGATATCAGGAGGATGAGGGAGGAGAGGAGACACAGATATCAGGGAGATGAGGGGGAAGACAGATATCAGGGAGATGAGGGAGAGGGGAGGACAGATATCAGGAGATGAGGGAGGAGGGGGAGGACAGATATCAGGGAGATGAGGGAGGAGAGGGGGAGGACAGATATCAGGAGATGAGGAGGAGAGGGGAGGACAGATATCAGGGAGATGAGGGAGGAGAGGGGAGGACAGATATCAGGGAGATGAGGGAGGAGAGGGGAGGACAGATATCAGGGAGATGAGGGAGGAGAGAGGAGGACAGATATCAGGGAGATGAGGGAGGAGAGGGGGGAGGACAGATATCAGGGAGATGAGGGGGAGGACAGGAGAGGGAGGACAGATATCAGGGAGATGAGGGAGGAGAGGAGGAGGACAGATATCAGGGAGATGAGGGAGGGAGGAGGAGGACAGATATCAGGGAGATGAGGAGGGAGACAGAGGGGAGGATCAGGGAGAGGAGATGAGGAGGACAGATATCAGGGAGATGAGGGAGGAGAGGAGGAGGACAGATATCAGGGAGATGGAGGAGAGGGGAGGACAGATATCAGGGAGATGAGGAGGAGAGGGGGAGGACAGATATCAGGGAGATGAGGGAGGAGAGGAGGACAGATATCAGGGAGATGGGGAGGAGAGGGGGAGGACAGATATCAGGGAGATGAGGAGGAGGAGGAGGAGGACAGATATCAGGAGATGAGGAGAGGGGGAGGACAGATATCAGGGAGATGAGGGAGGAGAGGGGAGGACAGATATCAGGGAGATGAGGGAGGAGAGGGGGAGGACAGATATCAGGGAGATGAGGGAGGAGAGGGGAGGACAGATATCAGGGAGATGAGGGAGGAGAGGGGGAGGACAGATATCAGGGAGATGAGGGAGGAGAGGGGGAGGACAGATATCAGGAGATGAGGGAGGAGAGGGGGAGGACAGATATCAGGGAGATGAGGGAGGAGAGGGGGAGGACAGATATCAGGGAGATGAGGGAGGAGAGGGGGAGGACAGATATCAGGAGATGAGGGAGGAGAGGGGGAGGACAGATATCAGGGAGATGAGGGAGGAGAGGGGAGGACAGATATCAGGGAGATGAGGGAGGAGAGGGGGAGGACAGATATCAGGGAGATGAGGGAGGACAGATATCAGGGAGATGAGGGAGGAGAGGGGGAGGACAGATATCAGGGAGATGAGGGAGGAGAGGGGGAGGACAGATATCAGGAGATGAGGGAGGAGAGGGGGAGGACAGATATCAGGAGATGAGGGAGGAGAGGGGGAGGACAGATATCAGGGAGATGAGGGAGGAGAGGGGGAGGACAGATATCAGGGAGATGAGGGAGGAGAGGGGGAGGACAGATATCAGGGAGATGAGGGAGGAGAGGGGAGGACAGATATCAGGGAGATGAGGGAGGAGAGGGGAGAGGACAGATATCAGGGAGATGAGGGAGGAGAGGGGGAGGACAGATATCAGGGAGATGAGGGAGGAGAGGGGGAGGACAGATATCAGGGAGATGAGGGAGGAGAGGGGGAGGACAGATATCAGGGAGATGAGGGAGGAGAGAGGGGAGGACAGATATCAGGGAGATGAGGGAGAGAGGGGGAGGACAGATATCAGGGAGATGAGGGAGGAGAGGGGGAGGACAGATATCAGGGAGATGAGGGAGGAGAGGGGGAGGACAGATATCAGGGAGATGAGGGAGGAGAGGGGAGGACAGATATCAGGGAGATGAGGGAGGAGAGGGGGAGGACAGATATCAGGAGAGAGGGAGGGGGGAGGACAGATATCAGGGAGATGAGGGAGGAGAGGGGGGAGGACAGATATCAGGGAGATGAGGGAGGAGAGGGGGAGGACAGATATCAGGGAGATGAGGGAGGAGAGGGGGAGGACAGATATCAGGGAGATGAGGGAGGAGAGGGGGAGGACAGATATCAGGAGATGAGGGAGAGAGGGGAGGACAGATATCAGGGAGATGAGGGAGGAGAGGGGGAGGACAGATATCAGGGAGATGAGGGAGGAGAGGGGGAGGACAGATATCAGGGAGATGAGGGAGGAGAGGGGGAGGACAGATATCAGGGAGATGAGGGAGGAGAGGGGGAGGACAGATATCAGGGAGATGAGGGAGGAGAGGAGGAGGACAGATATCAGGGAGATGAGGGAGGAGAGGGGAGGACAGATATCAGGGAGATGAGGGAGGAGAGGGGAGGACAGATATCAGGGAGATGAGGGAGGAGAGGGGGAGGACAGATATCAGGGAGATGAGGGAGGAGAGGGGAGGACAGATATCAGGGAGATGAGGGAGGAGAGGGGGAGGACAGATATCAGGGAGATGAGGGAGGAGAGGGGGAGGACAGATATCAGGAGATGAGGGAGGAGAGGGGGAGGACAGATATCAGGGAGATGAGGGAGGAGAGGGGGAGGACAGATATCAGGGAGATGAGAGGGGGAGGACAGATATCAGGGAGATGAGGGGGAGGGGAGGACAGATATCAGGAGAGAGGGAGGAGAGGGGAGGACAGATATCAGGGAGATGAGGGAGGAGATGAGGGAGGAGGGAGGGAGATGAGGGAGAGGGGAGGACAGGAGGAGACAGAGGGAGGAGGGAGGAGAGGGGGAGGACAGAGATCAGGGATCAGAGGAGGAGGACAGATATGAGATGGAGGAGGGGGAGGACAGATATCAGGGAGATGAGGGACAGGGGGAGGACAGATATCAGGGAGATGAGGGAGGAGAGGGGAGGACAGATATCAGGGAGATGAGGGAGGAGAGGGGGAGGACAGAGATGAGGAGGAGAGATATCAGGGAGATGAGGGAGGAGAGGGGAGGAGATATCAGGGAGATGAGGGAGGAGAGGGGGAGGACAGATGAGGGATCAGGGATATCAGGGAGATGAGAGGAGGGGGAGGACAGATATCAGGAGATGAGGGAGGAGAGGGGGGACAGATATCAGGGAGACAGAGGGAGGAGAGGGAGGACAGATATCAGGAGATGAGGGAGGAGAGGGGGAGGACAGATATCAGGGAGATGAGGGAGGAGAGGGGAGGACAGATATCAGGGAGATGAGGGAGGAGAGGGGGAGGACAGATATCAGGGAGATGAGGGAGGAGAGGGGGAGGACAGATATCAGGGAGATGAGGGAGGAGAGGGGAGGACAGATATCAGGGAGATGAGGGGGGAGGGGAGACAGATATCAGAGATGGGAGGGAGGGGGAGGACAGATATCAGGAGATGAGGGAGGAGAGGGGGAGGACAGATATCAGGAGATGAGGAGGAGAGGGGAGGACAGATATCAGGGAGATGAGGGAGAGAGGGGGAGGACAGATATCAGGGAGATGAGGGAGGAGAGGGGGAGGACAGATATCAGGGAGATGAGGGAGGAGAGGGGGAGGACAGATATCAGGGAGATGAGGAGGAGGGAGGACAGATATCAGGGAGATGGGAGGAGAGGGAGGACAGATATCAGGGAGATGAGGGAGGAGATGAGGGAGGAGAGGGGGGGAGGAGGAGAGGGGGAGGACAGATATCAGGGAGAGAGGAGAGGGGAGGACAGATCAGGAGAGAGGAGGAGAGGGGAGGACAGATATCAGGGAGATGAGGGAGGAGATGAGGGAGATGAGGGAGGAGAGGATATCAGGGAGATGAGGGGAGGGGGAGGACAGATATCAGGAGATGAGGGAGGGAGAGGAGAGGGGGAGGACAGATATCAGAGATGAGGGAGGGAGGGGGAGGACAGATATCAGGGAGATGAGGGAGGGAGGGGGAGGACAGATATCAGGAGATGAGGGAGGAGAGGGGGAGGACAGATATCAGAGATGAGGGGAGGAGAGGGGATCATCAGGAGATGAGGGATGAGGGAGGACAGATATCAGGGGAGATGAGGAGGAGAGGGGAGGTCAGATATCAGGGAGATGAGGGAGGAGGGAGGACAGATATCAGGAGATGAGGGAGGAGAGGGGGACAGATCAGGAGATGAGGGAGGAGAGGGGGAGACAGATATCAGGAGATGAGGGAGGAGAGGGGGAGGACAGATATCAGGGAGATGAGGGAGGAGAGGGGAGGACAGATATCAGGGAGATGAGGGAGGAGAGGAGGAGGACAGATATCAGGGAGATGAGGGAGGAGAGGGGAGGACAGATATCAGGGAGATGAGGGAGGAGAGGGGGAGGACAGATATCAGGGAGATGAGGGAGGAGAGAGGGGGAGGACAGATATCAGGGAGATGAGGGAGGGAGGGGAGGACAGATATCAGGGAGATGAGGGAGGAGAGGGGGAGGACAGATATCAGGGAGATGAGGGAGAGAGGGGGAGGACAGATATCAGGGAGATGAGGGAGGAGAGGGGAGGACAGATATCAGGAGATGAGGGAGGAGAGGAGGAGGACAGATATCAGGAGATGAGGGAGGAGAGGGGGAGGACAGATATCAGGGAGATGAGGGAGGAGAGGGGAGGACAGATATCAGGGAGATGAGGGAGGAGAGGGGGAGGACAGATATCAGGGAGATGAGGGAGGAGAGGGGGAGGACAGATATCAGGGAGATGAGGGAGGAGAGGGGGAGGACAGATATCAGGGAGATGAGGGAGGAGAGGGGGAGGACAGATATCAGGGAGATGAGGGAGGAGAGGGGAGGACAGATATCAGGGGAGAGGAGAGGGGGAGGACAGATATCAGGGAGATGAGGGAGGAGAGGGGGAGGACAGATATCAGGGAGATGAGGGAGGAGAGGGGAGGACAGATATCAGGAGATGAGGGAGGAGGGGGAGGACAGATATCAGGGAGATGAGGGAGGAGAGGGGGAGGACAGATATCAGGGAGATGAGGAGAGGGGAGGACAGGAGATGAGGGATGAGGGGGAGGACAGATATCAGGGAGATGAGAGGAGGGAGGACAGATATCAGGAGATGAGGAGGAGAGGGAGGACAGATATCAGGGAGATGAGGGAGGAGAGGAGGAGGACAGGAGATGAGGGAGGAGATGAGGAGGACAGATATCAGGAGATGAGGGAGGAGAGGGGAGGACAGATATCAGGGAGATGAGGGAGGAGAGGGGGAGGACAGATATCAGGGAGATGAGGGAGGAGAGGGGGAGGACAGATATCAGGGAGATGAGGGAGGAGAGGGGGAGGACAGATATCAGGGAGATGAGGGAGGAGATGAGGGAACATCTTTGTCTCGTCTCATGTGTATATATCTTTTTCTTTGCGTTCTTTTTAATATTTTTCCTAAAAATCAACTTCAAAATCCTCTCCTGCGACCCGCCTCACCCAATGTGGTGTGGATCTGTTTTTTTTCTTCCTAAAGTATTTCTATTTACCTTCGAACTGGAATACCTCAACTGAAGCTAGTCAGCTAACTAGCTACCTGCTATCAGTCAGCTAACCACTCCTAGCGGTCATCAGCTAACCTTTTGCTTGGAAAGCTCTCGCCAGTTCATTCAACGCACTTCAAACCAGAGCATACCAGACCTATTTTACTCTCCATATCCCGGATTCCTACTGCAAACTCTGAACCTTTTCATCTGGATCATCACAGCTAGCTAACCGCAACTCGGGTTGACTACTCCTGGCTAACGCTTCCGTCCCAGAGCTAGCACCAACTAGCCTGGGGCTAGCCCATGCTAGAACCATCTCCCGGCTCACTCCTGGGCTACAATATCCAGACCCCTTCTACTGCCGGCACGGAACACCGATCCTCTACGACTGGAATACCGACATAATCTGCCCGAGGATTCCAACAGGCCCCTCAGGCGCATCGTCCGCTGAAGGCCCATTCTGCTAACTGCTAGCTTGCCTGGCCCGTTCTGCTAACTGCTAGCTTGCCTGCCCCTGTCTGCTAACTTCTAGCTTGCCTGCTCCGTTCTGCTAACTGCTAGCTTGCCTGCCCCGGTCTGCTAACTGCTAGCCCCTACCAACTGCTTCCTTGCTAACCCGGTCTGCTAACTGTTAGCTTGTTTAGCTCCGGCCTACTAACTGTTAGCGTGTTAGCATCGGCCTGGTAACTGTCTGAATCGCTGTGTCCCCAGTCAGCCCAACCACTCATTGGACCCATATGTTCACTTGGCTACGCATGCCTCTCTCTAATATCAATATGCCTTGTCCATTACTGTCCTGGTTAGTGATTACTGTCTTATTTCACTGTAGAGCCTCTAGGTGTGCTCAATATGCCTTAACCAACCATGTTGTTCCACCTCCTACATATGCGATGACATCACCTGGTTTAAACGTCTCTAGAGACTATATCTCTCTCATCATTACTCAATGCCTAGGTTTACCTCCAATGGACTCATATCCTACCTTATCTTTGTCTGTACATTATGCCTTGAATCTATGCTATCGTGCCCAGAAACCTGCTCCTTTTACTCTCTGTTCTGAACGTGCTAGACGGCCAGTTCGTATAGTCTTTAGCCGTACCCATATCCTACTTCTCCTCTGTTCCTCTGGTGATGTGGAGGTTAATCCAGGTCCTGCAGTGCCTAGCTCCACTCCCACCCCCCAGGTGCTCTCATTTGTTGACTTCTGTAACCGTAAAAGCCTTGGTTTCATGCATGTTGACATTAGAAGCCGACTCCCTAAGTTTGTTTTACTCACTGCTTTTGCACACTCTGCCAACCCAGATGTCTTAGCCGTGTCTGAATCCTGGCTTAGGAAAACCACCAAAAACCCTGAAATCTCCATTGCTAACTATAACATTTTCCGCCAACATAGAACTGCCAAAGGGGGCTGCAGAGTTCTGAATTACTATCTAAGTCTGTACCCAAACAATTTGAGCTTCTACTTCTAAACATTCACCTTCCAGAAACAAGTCTCTCACTGTTGCCACTTGCTATAGACCTCCCTCTGCCCCCAGCTGTGCCCTCGATACCATATGTGAATTGATTGCTCCCCATCTATCTTCTGAGCTCGTGCTACTAGGTGACCTAAACTGGGACATGCTTAACACCCCGATTAGCAACCCACCCAAGCCCCCACTACACAGCAGGACAGAAGGACAGTACACAGCAGGACAGTACACAGCAGGACAGCAGGACAGTACCCAGCAGGACAGTATAAAGCAGGACACAGGACAACACACAGCTGGACAACACACAGCTGGACAACACACTGCAGGACAGTAGGACAGTACACAGCAGGACAGCAGGACAGTACACAGCAGGACAGTAAGACAGTACACAGTAGGACAGTAGGTCAGTACATAGCAGGTAGGTACACAGCAGGACAGTACACAGTAGGTCAGTAGGACAGTACACAGTAGGACAGTAGAACAGTACACAACAGGACAGTACACAGTAGGACAGTACACAACAGGTCAGCAGGACAGTACACAGTAGGACAGTACACAGCAGGACAGTAGGACAGTACACAGCAGGACAGTAGGACAGTACACAGCAGGACAGCAGGACAGTACACAACAGGACAGTACACAGCAGGACAGTAGGACAGTACACAACAGGACAGTACACAGCAGGACAGTAGGACAGTACACAACAGGTCAGCAGGACAGTACACAGTAGGACAGTACACAACAGGCCAGTACACAGTAGGACAGTACACAACAGGACAGTACACAGCAGGACAGTAGGACAGTACACAACAGGTCAGTACACAGTAGGACAGTACACAACAGGACAGAAGGACAGTACACAGCAGGACAGTACACAACAGGTCAGTACACAGTAGGACAGTACACAACAGGACAGAAGGACAGTACACAGCAGGTCAGTAGGACAGTACACAGTAGGACAGTACACAGTAGGACAGTACACAGCAGGTCAGTACACAGCAGGTCAGTACACAGCAGGACAGTAGGACAGTACACAGCAGGTCAGTACACAGCAGGACAGTAGGACAGTACACAGCAGGACAGTAGGACAGCAGGACAGCAGGACAGTACACAGCAGGACAGAAGGACAGCACACAGCAGGACAGAAGGACAGTACACAGCAGGACAGTAGGACAGAAGGACACACAGCAGGACAGCAGGACAGTACACAGCAGGACAGTACACAGCAGGACAGACACACAGCAGGACAGTAGGACAGTACACCGCAGGACAGTACACAACAGGACAGTACACAGCAGGACAGTAGGACAGCAGGACAGTAGGACAGTACACAGTAGGACAGCAGGACAGCAGGACAGCAGGACAGTACCCAGCAGGAAAGCAGGACAACACACAGCTGGACAACACACAGCTGGACAACACACAGCTGGACAACACACAGCTGGACAGCACACTGCTGGACAGCAGGACAGGACAGCAGGACAGTATAAAGCATGACAGCAGGACAACACACAGCTGGACAACACACAGCTGGACAACACACAGCTGGACAGTACACTGCAGGACAGTAGGACAGCAGGACAGTACACAGCAGGACAGCAGGACAGCAGGACAGTACCCAGCAGGAAAGCAGGACAACACACAGCTGGACAACACACAGCAGGACAGCACACAGCTGGACAACACACAACTGGACAACACACAGCTGGACAACACACAACTGGACAACACACAGCTGGACAACACACAGCTGGACAGCACACTGCTGGACAGCACACCAGGACAGCAGGACAACACACAGCTGGACAACACACAGCTGGACAGTACACTGCAGGACAGTAGGACAGTAGGACAGTACACAGCAGGACAGCAGGACAGTACACAACAGGACAGTACCCAGTAGGACAGTACCCAGTAGGACAGTACACAGCAGGACAGTAGGACAGTACACAGCAGGACAGTACACAGCAGGACAGTACACAGCAGGACAACAGGACAGTACACAGCAGGTCAGTAGGTCAGTACACAACAGGACAGTACACAGTAGGACAGCAGGACAACACACAACAGGACAGTAGGACAGTGGGACACACAGGTCAGAAGGACAGTACCCACAGGGAAAGTACACAGCAGGACAGTAGGACACAGCAGGACAGTAGGACAGTACACAGCAGGACAGTAGGACAGTACCCAGCATGACAGTAGGACAGTCCACACAGCAGGACAGAAGGACAGTACACAGCAGGACAGTACACAGCAGGCCAACAGGTCAGCAGGACAGCAGGACAGTACACAGCAGGTCAGTAGGACAGTACACAGTAGGACAGTAGGAGAGTACCCACAGTGGGACAGTCCACAGCAGATCAATAGGACAGTACCCAGCAGGACAGTAGGACAGTACCCAGCAGGACAGTAGGACAGTACCCAGCAGGACAGTAGGGCAGTACCCAGCAGGACAGTAGGAGAGTACCCAGCATGACAGTAGGACAGTCCACAGCAGTTCAATAGGACAGTACCCAGCAGGACAGTAGGACAGTCCACAGCAGGACAGTAGGAGAGTACCCAGCATGACAGTAGGAGAGTACCCAGCAGGACAGTAGGACAGTACCCAGCAGGACAGTAGGACAGTCCACAGCAGGACAGTAGGACAGTACCCAGCAGGACAGTAGGACAGTACCCAGCAGGACAGTAGGACAGTCCACAGCAGGACAGTAGGAGAGTACCCAGCATGACAGTAGGAGAGTACCCAGCAGGACAGTAGGACAGTACCCAGCAGGACAGTAGGACAGTCCACAGCAGGACAGTAGGACAGTACCCAGCAGGACAGTAGGACAGTCCACAGCAGGACAGTACCCAGCAGGACAGTAGGACAGTCCACAGCAGGACAGTAGGACAGTACCCAGCAGGACAGTAGGACAGTCCACAGCAGGACAGTAGGACAGTACCCAGCAGGACAGTAGGACAGTACCCAGCAGGACAGTAGGACAGTCCACAGCAGGACAGTAGGACAGTACCCAGCAGGACAGTAGGACAGTACCCAGCAGGACAGTAGGACAGTCCACAGCAGGACAGTAGGGCAGTACCCAGCAGGACAGTAGGGCAGTACCCAGCAGGACAGTAGGACAGTCCACAGCATGACAGTAGGGCAGTACCCAGCAGGACAGTAGGACAGTACCCAGCAGGACAGTAGGACAGTCCACAGCAGGACAGTAGGGCAGTACCCAGCAGGACAGTAGGGCAGTACCCAGCAGGACAGTAGGACAGTACCCAGCAGGACAGTAGGAGAGTACCCAGCAGGACAGTAGGACAGTAGGGCAGTACCCAGCAGGTCAGTAGGACAGTACCCAGCAGGACAGTAGGGCAGTACCCAGCAGGACAGTAGGGCAGTACCCAGCAGGACAGTAGGACAGTACCCAGCAGGACAGTAGGACAGTACCCAGCAGGACAGTAGGACAGTAGCTCTGTCATGATGTATATAACCTAACTCGCTGCTGTGACCCATCTTGTTTCTCTGACACTTGTCTCTCATGATGTACAGTAACTTCTTAAAGTATTCAAACCTCTTGAATTTGTCCAAATGTTGTTACGTTACAGCCTTATTCTAAAATGGATTAAAGAAAAAATAAATCACACACAATATTCCATAATGGCAAAGCGAAAAAAAAAGTTTTTTGAAATGTTTGCAAAAGTATTAAAAATTAAAAACATTAAAAAAATTACACAAGTATTCAGACCCTTTGCTATGAGACTCTAAATTGATCTCAGGTGCATCCTGTTTCCATTGATCATCCTTTAGATATTTCTACAACTTGATTGGAGTCCATCTGTGGTAAATTCAATTGATTGGACATAATTTGGAAAGGCATACACCTGTCTATATAAGGTTCCACACTTGACAGTGCATGTCAGAGCAAAAACCAAGCCATGAGGGTCAAGGAATTGTCCCTAGAGCTCCGAGACACAATTGCACAGATCTGGGGAAGGGTACCAAACAATTATTTTTATTTTATTTGACCTTTATTTAACCAGGCAAGTCAGTTAAGAACAAGTTCTTATTTACAATGACGGCCTAGGAACAGTGGGTTAACTGCCTTGTTCAGGGGGCAGAACGACAGATTTGTACCTTGTCAGCTCGGGATTTGATCTTGCAACCTTTCGGTTACGAGTCCAACGCTCTGTCCACTCGGTCCCCAAGAACACAGTGGCCTCCATCATTCTTAAATGGAAGAAATTTCTAACCACAAAGTCTCTTCCTAGAGCTGACCGCCCGGCCAAACTGAGCAATCGGGGGAGAAGGGTCTTGGTCAGGGAGGTGACAAAGAACCCAATGGTCACTCTAACAGAGCTCCGGAGTTCCTCTGTAGAGATGAGAGAACCTTCCAGAATGACAACCATCTCTGCAGCACACCACCAATCAGGCCTTTATGGTAGAGTGGCTAGATTGAAGCCACTCATCAGTAAAAGGTACATGACAGCCCGCTTGGAGTTTAACAAATGGCACCGACAAGATTCGCTGGTCCAAGATTGAACTCTTTGGCTTGAATGCCAAGTGTCACTTCTGGAGGAAACCTGGCACCATCCCTACGGTGAAGCATGGTGGTGGCAGCAACATGCTGTGGGGATGTTTTTCAGCGGTATCGACTGGGAGACTAGTCAGGATCGAGGGAAAGATGAACAGAGCAAAGTACAGAGAGATCCTTGATGAAAATTTGCTCCAGAGCGCTCAGGACCTCAGACTGGGGTAAAGGTTCACCTTCCAACACCACAGTGACCCTAAACACACAGCCAAGACAACGCAAGTCTCTGAATGTCCTAGAGTGACCCAGCCAGAGCCCGGACATGAGCCCGATCAAACATCTCTGGAGAGACCTGAAAATAGCTGTGCAGTCATGCTGACTCTGTCCGAACCCTGACTCTGTTCTATCCCTGACTCTCTGTTCTATCCCTGACTCTGTTCTCTCCCTGACTTTGTTCTCATCCTGACTCTGTTCTATCCCTGACTTTGTTCTCATCCTGACTCTGTTCTCTCCCTGACCCTGTTCTAACCCTGACTCTGTTCTAACCCTGACTATCTTCTAACCCTGACTCTGTTCTATCCCTGACTCTGTTCTATCCCTGACTCTGTTCTGACCCTGACTCTGTTCTCATCCTGACTCTGTTCTGACCCTGACTCTGTTCTGACCCTGACTCTGTTCTATCCCTGACTCTGTTCTATCCCTGACTCTGTTCTGACCCCGACTCTGTTCTGACCCTGACACTGTTCTATCCCTGACTCTGTTCTGACCCTGACTCTGTTCTATCCCTGACTCAGTTCTCATCCTGACTCTGTTCTGACCCTGACTTTGTTCTCATCCTGACTCTGTTCTGACACTGACTCTGTTCTGACCCTGACTCCGGTCTATCCCTGACTCTGTTCTCATCCTGACTCTGTTCTATCCCTGACTCTGTTCTATCCCTGACTCTGTTCTGACCCTGACTCTGTTCTGACCCTGACTTTGTTCTCACCCTGACTCTGTTCTATCCCTGACTTTGTTCTCATCCTGACTCTGTTCTATCCCTGACTGTGTTCTATCCCTGACTCTGTTCCTTCCCTGAATTTGTTCTCATCCTGACTCTGTTCTAATACTGACTCTGTTCTATCCCTGACTCTGGTATATCCCTGACTCTGTTCTATCCCTGACTCTGGTATATCCCTGACTCTGTTATGACCCTTGCTCTGATATGACCCTGACTCTGTTCTGACCCTGACTCTGTTCTATCCCTGACTCTGTTCTATCTCTGACTCTGTTCTGACCCTGACTCTGTTCTGACCCTGACTCTGTTCTATCCCTGACTCTGTTCTATCCCTGACTCTGTTCTGACCCTGACTCTGGTCTGACCCTGACTCTGTTCTATCCCTGACTCTGTTCTCATCCTGACTCTGTTCTGACCCTGACTTTATTCTGATCATGACTCTGTTCTAACCCTGACTCTGTTCTATCCCTGACTTTTTCTCATCCTGACTATGTTCTATCCCTGACTCTGTTCTGACCCCGACTCTGTTCTGACCCTGACTCTGGTCTATCCCTGACTCTGGTCTATCCCTGACTCTGTTCTATCCCTGACTCTGGTATATCCCTGACTGTGTTCTATCCCTGACTCTGTTCTGACCCTGACTCTGTTTTGACCCTGACTCTGTTCTGACCCTGACTCTGTTCTATCCCTGACTCTGTTCTGACCCTGACTCTGTTCTATCCCTGACTCTGTTCTCACCCTGACTCTGTTCTATCCCTGACTCTGTTCTCATCCTGGCTCTGTTCTGACCCTGACTTTGTTCTCATCCTGACTCTGTTCTATGCCTGACTCTGTTCTGACTCTGACTCTGTTGTTCTGACCCTGACTCTGTTCTATCCCTGACTCTGTTCTATCCCTGACTCTGGTCTATCCCTGACTCTGTTCTATCCCTGACTCTGTTCTGACCCTGACTCTGTTCTGACCCTGACTCTGTTCTATCCCTGACTCTGTTCTCATCCTGGCTCTGTTCTGACCCTGACTTTGTTCTCATCCTGACTCTGTTCTGACTCTGACTCTGTTCTGACCCTGACTCTGTTCTGACCCTGACTCTGTTCTATCCCTGACTCTGGTCTATCCCTGACTCTGGTCTATCCCTGACTCTGTTCTGACCCTGACTCTGTTCTGACCCTGACTCTGTTCTATCCCGGACTCTGGTCTATCCCTGACTCTGTTCTGACCCTTGCTCTAATATGACCCTGACTCTGTTCTGACCCTGACTCTGTTCTATCCCTGACTCTGTTCTAACTCTGACTCTGTTCTGACCCTGACTCTGTTCTGACCCTGACTCTGTTCTATCCCTGACTCGTTTCTGACCCTGACTCTGGTCTGACCCTGACTCTGTTCTATCCCTGACTCTGTTCTCATCCTGACTCTGTTCAGACCCTGACTTTGGTCTCATCCTGACTCTGTTCTAACCCTGACTCTGTTCTGACCATGACTCTGTTCTAACCCTGACTCTGTTCTATCCCTGACTCTGTTCTATCCCTGACTCTGTTCTATCCCTGACTCTGTTCTGACCCTGACTCTGTTCTATCCCTGACTCTGTTCTCATCCTGACTCTGTTCTGACTCTGACTCTGTTGTTCTGACCCTGACTCTGTTCTATCCCTGACTCTGTTCTATCCCTGACTCTGGTCTATCCCTGATTCTGTTCTATCCCTGACTCTGCTCTGACCCTGACTCTGTTCTGACCCTGACTCTGTTCTATCCCTGACTATGTTCTCATCCTGGCTCTGTTCTGACCCTGACTTTGTTCTCATCCTGACTCTGTTCTGACTCTGACTCTCTTCTGACCCTGACTCTGTTCTATCACTGACTCTGTTCTATCCCTGACTCTGGTCTATCCCTGACTCTGTTCTATCCCTGACTCTGGTCTATCCCTGATTCTGTTCTGACCCTGACTCTGTTCTGACCCTGACTCTGGTCTATCCCTGACTCTGTTCTGACCCTGACTCTGTTCTGACCCTGACTCTGTTCTATCCCTGACTATGTTCTCATCCTGGCTCTGTTCTGACCCTGACTCTGTTCTATCCCTGACTCTGTTCTCATCCTGACTCTGTTCTGACCCTGACTTTGGTCTCATCCTGACTCTGTTCTAACCCTGACTCTGTTCTGACCATGACTCTGTTCTAACCCTGACTCAGTTCTCATCCTGACTCTGTTCTGACCCTGACTTTGTTCTCATCCTGACTCTGTTCTGACACTGACTCTGTTCTGACCCTGACTCCGGTCTATCCCTGACTCTGTTCTCATCCTGACTCTGTTCTATCCCTGACTCTGTTCTATCCCTGACTCTGTTCTGACCCTGACTCTGTTCTGACCCTGACTTTGTTCTCACCCTGACTCTGTTCTATCCCTGACTTTGTTCTCATCCTGACTCTGTTCTAACCCTGACTCTGTTCTATCCCTGACTCTGTTCCTTCCCTGACTTTGTTCTCATCCTGACTCTGTTCTAATACTGACTCTGTTCTATCCCTGACTCTGGTATATCCCTGACTCTGTTATGACCCTTGCTCTGATATGACCCTGACTCTGTTCTGACCCTGACTCTGTTCTATCCCTGACTCTGTTCTATCTCTGACTCTGTTCTGACCCTGACTCTGTTCTGACCCTGACTCTGTTCTATCCCTGACTCTGTTCTATCCCTGACTCTGTTCTGACCCTGACTCTGTTCTGACCCTGACTCTGGTCTATCCCTGACTCTGTTCTATCCCTGACTCTGGTATATCCCTGACTCTGTTCTATCCCTGACTCTGTTCTGACCCTGACTCTGTTCTGACCCTGACTCTGTTCTATCCCTGACTCTGTTCTATCCCTGACTCTGTTCTGACCCTGACTCTGTTCTGACCCTGACTCTGGTCTATCCCTGACTCTGGTATATCCCTGACACTGTTCTATCCCTGACTCTGTTCTGACCCTGACTCTGTTGACCCTGACTCTGTTTTGACCCTGACTCTGTTCTATCCCTGACTCTGTTCTCTCCCTGACTCTGTTCTCTTCCTGACTCTGTTCTATCCCTGACTCTGTTCTATCCCTGACTCTGTTCTGACCCTGACTCTGTTCTATCCCTGACTCTGTTCTATCTCTGACTCTGTTCTGACCCTGACTCTGTTCTATCCCTGACTCTGTTCTATCCCTGACTCTGTTCTATCCCTGACTCGTTTCTGACCCTGACTCTGGTCTGACCCTGACTCTGTTCTATCCCTGACTCTGTTCTCATCCTGACTCTGTTCTGACCCTGACTTTGGTCTCATCCTGACTCTGTTCTAACCCTGACTCTGTTCTGACCATGACTCTGTTCTAACCCTGACTCTGTTCTATCCCTGACTTTTTCTCATCCTGACTCTGTTCTATCCCTGACTTGGTTCTCATCCTGACTATGTTCTATCCCTGACTCTGTTCTGACCCCGACTCTGTTCTGACCCTGACTCTGGTCTATCCCTGACTCTGTTCTATCCCTGACTATGTTCTATCCCTGACTATGTTCTGACCCTGACTTTGTTCTCATCCTGACTCTGTTCTCTCCCTGACTCTGTCCTAACCCTGACTCTGTTCTATCCCTGACTCTGTTCTATCCCTGACTCTGGTCTATCCCTGACTCTGTTCTATCCCTGACTCTGTTCTATCCCTGACTCTGGTATATCCCTGACTCTGTTCTATCCCTGACTCTGTTCTGACCCTGACTCTGTTGACCCTGACTCTGTTCTGACACTGACTCTGTTCTATCCCTGACTCTGTTCTGATCCTGACTCTGTTCTATCCCTGACTCTGTTCTGACCCTGACTCTGTTCTATCCCTGACTCTGTTCTCATCCTGGCTCTGTTCTGACCCTGACTTTGTTCTCATCCTGACTCTGTTCTGACTCTGACTCTGTTGTTCTGACCCTGACTCTGTTCTATCCCTGACTCTGTTCTATCCCTGACTCTGGTCTATCCCTGATTCTGTTCTATCCCTGACTCTGTTCTGACCCTGACTCTGTTCTGACCCTGACTCTGTTCTATCCCTGACTATGTTCTCATCCTGGCTCTGTTCTAACCCTGACTCTGTTCTATCCCTGACTCTGTTCTCATCCTGACTCTGTTCTGACCCTGACTTTGGTCTCATCCTGACTCTGTTCTAACCCTGACTCTGTTCTGACCATGACTCTGTTCTATCCCTGACTCTGTTCTATCCCTGACTCTGGTCTATCCCTGATTCTGTTCTATCCCTGACTCTGTTCTGACCCTGACTCTGTTCTGACCCTGACTCTGTTCTATCCCTGACTATGTTCTCATCCTGGCTCTGTTCTGACCCTGACTCTGTTCTATCCCTGACTATGTTCTCATCCTGGCTCTGTTCTGACCCTGACTTTGTTCTCATCCTGACTCTGTTCTGACTCTCTTCTGACCCTGACTCTGTTCTATCCCTGACTCTGTTCTATCCCTGACTCTGGTCTATCCCTGACTCTGGTCTATCCCTGACTCTGATATGACCCTGACTCTGTTCTGACCCTGACTCTGTTCTATCCCTGACTCTGTTCTAACTCTGACTCTGTTCTGACCCTGACTCTGTTCTGACCCTGACTCTGTTCTATCCCTGACTTTGTTCTATCCCTGACTCGTTTCTGACCCTGACTCTGGTCTGACCCTGACTCTGTTCTATCCCTGACTCTGTTCTCATCCTGACTCTGTTCTGACCCTGACTTTGGTCTCATCCTGACTCTGTTCTAACCCTGACTCTGTTCTGACCATGACTCTGTTCTAACTGTATACTGACTCTGTTCTATCCCTGACTTTTTCTCATCCTGACTCTGTTCTATCCCTGACTTGGTTCTCATCCTGACTATGTTCTATCCCTGACTCTGTTCTGACCCCGACTCTGTTCTGACCCTGACTCTGGTCTATCCCTGACTCTGTTCTATCCCTGACTCTGTTCTATCCCTGACTCTGGTATATCCCTGACTCTGGTATATCCCTGACTCTGTTCTATCCCTGACTCTGTTCTGACCCTGACTCTGTTGACCCTGACTCTGTTCTGACACTGACTCTGTTCTATCCCTGACTCTGTTCTGACCCTGACTCTGTTCTATCCCTGACTCTGTTCTCATCCTGGCTCTGTTCTGACCCTGACTTTGTTCTCATCCTGACTCTGTTCTGACTCTGACTCTGTTCTAACCCTGACTCTGTTCTATCCCTGACTTTTTCTCATCCTGACTCTGTTCTATCCCTGACTTGTTTCTCATCCTGACTATGTTCTATCCCTGACTCTGTTCTGACCCTGACTCTGTTCTGACCCTGACTCTGGTCTATCCCTGACTCTGTTCTATCCCTGACTATGTTCTATCCCTGACTCTGTTCTGACCCTGACTCTGTTCTGACCCTGACTCTGTTCTATCCCTGACTCTGTTCTATCCCTGACTCTGTTCTGACCCTGACTCTGTTCTGACCCTGACTCTGGTCTATCCCTGACTCTGTTCTATCCCTGACTCTGTTCTATCCCTGACTCTGGTATATCCCTGACACTGTTCTATCCCTGACTCTGTTCTGACCCTGACTCTGTTGACCCTGACTCTGTTCTGACACTGACTCTGTTCTATCCCTGACTCTGTTCTGATCCTGACTCTGTTCTATCCCTGACTCTGTTCTGACCCTGACTCTGTTCTGACCCTGACTTTGTTCTCATCCTGACTCTGTTCTGACTCTGACTCTGTTGTTCTGACCCTGACTCTGTTCTATCCCTGACTCTGTTCTATCCCTGACTCTGGTCTATCCCTGACTCTGTTCTATCCCTGACTCTGTTCTGACCCTGACTCTGTTCTGACCCTGACTCTGTTCTATCCCTGACTATGTTCTCATCCTGGCTCTGTTCTGACCCTGACTTTGTTCTCATCCTGACTCTGTTCTGACTCTCTTCTGACCCTGACTCTGTTCTATCCCTGACTCTGTTCTATCCCTGACTCTGGTCTATCCCTGACTCTGGTCTATCCCTGACTCTGATATGACCCTGACTCTGTTCTGACCCTGACTCTGTTCTATCCCTGACTCTGTTCTAACTCTGACTCTGTTCTGACCCTGACTCTGTTCTGACCCTGACTCTGTTCTATCCCTGACTTTGTTCTATCCCTGACTCGTTTCTGACCCTGACTCTGGTCTGACCCTGACTCTGTTCTATCCCTGACTCTGTTCTCATCCTGACTCTGTTCTGACCCTGACTTTGGTCTCATCCTGACTCTGTTCTAACCCTGACTCTGTTCTGACCATGACTCTGTTCTAACCCTGACTCTGTTCTATCCCTGACTTTTTCTCATCCTGACTCTGTTCTATCCCTGACTTGGTTCTCATCCTGACTATGTTCTATCCCTGACTCTGTTCTGACCCCGACTCTGTTCTGACCCTGACTCTGGTCTATCCCTGACTCTGTTCTATCCCTGACTCTGTTCTATCCCTGACTCTGTGGTATATCCCTGACTCTGGTATATCCCTGACTCTGTTCTATCCCTGACTCTGTTCTGACCCTGACTCTGTTGACCCTGACTCTGTTCTGACACTGACTCTGTTCTATCCCTGACTCTGTTCTGACCCTGACTCTGTTCTATCCCTGACTCTGTTCTCATCCTGGCTCTGTTCTGACCCTGACTTTGTTCTCATCCTGACTCTGTTCTGACTCTGACTCTGTTCTATCCCTGACTCTGTTCTATCCCTGACTCTGGTCTATCCCTGATTCTGTTCTATCCCTGACTCTGTTCTGACCCTGACTCTGTTCTATCCCTGACTATGTTCTCATCCTGGCTCTGTTCTGACCCTGACTTTGTTCTCATCCTGACTCTGTTCTGACTCTGACTCTCTTCTGACCCTGACTCTGTTCTATCCCTGACTCTGTTCTATCACTGACTCTGGTCTATCCCTGACTCTGGTCTATCCCTGACTCTGTTCTGACCCTGACTCTGTTCTATCCCTGACTCTGTTCTAACTCTGACTCTGTTCTGACCCTGACTCTGTTCTGACCCTGACTCTGTTCGATCCCTGACTCTGTTCTATCCCTGACTCTGTTCTGACCCTGACTCTGGTCTGACCCTGACTCTGTTCTATCCCTGACTCTGTTCTCATCCTGACTCTCTTCTGACCCTGACTTTATTCTGATCATGACTCTGTTCTAACCCTGACTCTGTTCTATCCCTGACTTTTTTCTCATCCTGACTCTGTTCTATCCCTGACTTGGTTCTCATCCTGACTATGTTCTATCCCTGACTCTGTTCTGACCCCGACTCTGTTCTGACCCTGACTCTGGTCTATCCCTGACTCTGTTCTATCCCTGACTATGTTCTATCCCTGACTATGTTCTGACCCTGACTTTGTTCTCATCCTGACTCTGTTCTCTCCCTGACTCTGTCCTAACCCTGACTCTGTTCTATCCCTGACTCTGTTCTATCCCTGACTCTGGTCTATCCCTGACTCTGTTCTATCCCTGACTCTGTTCTATCCCTGACTCTGGTATATCCCTGACTCTGTTCTATCCCTGACTCTGTTCTGACCCTGACTCTGTTGACCCTGACTCTGTTCTGACACTGACTCTGTTCTATCCCTGACTCTGTTCTGATCCTGACTCTGTTCTATCCCTGACTCTGTTCTGACCCTGACTCTGTTCTATCCCTGACTCTGTTCTCATCCTGGCTCTGTTCTGACCCTGACTTTGTTCTCATCCTGACTCTGTTCTGACTCTGACTCTGTTGTTCTGACCCTGACTCTGTTCTATCCCTGACTCTGTTCTATCCCTGACTCTGGTCTATCCCTGATTCTGTTCTATCCCTGACTCTGTTCTGACCCTGACTCTGTTCTGACCCTGACTCTGTTCTATCCCTGACTATGTTCTCATCCTGGCTCTGTTCTAACCCTGACTCTGTTCTATCCCTGACTCTGTTCTCATCCTGACTCTGTTCTGACCCTGACTTTGTCTCATCCTGACTCTGTTCTAACCCTGACTCTGTTCTGACCATGACTCTGTTCTATCCCTGACTCTGTTCTATCCCTGACTCTGGTCTATCCCTGATTCTGTTCTATCCCTGACTCTGTTCTGACCCTGACTCTGTTCTGACCCTGACTCTGTTCTATCCCTGACTATGTTCTCATCCTGGCTCTGTTCTGACCCTGACTCTGTTCTATCCCTGACTATGTTCTCATCCTGGCTCTGTTCTGACCCTGACTTTGTTCTCATCCTGACTCTGTTCTGACTCTCTTCTGACCCTGACTCTGTTCTATCCCTGACTCTGTTCTATCCCTGACTCTGGTCTATCCCTGACTCTGGTCTATCCCTGACTCTGATATGACCCTGACTCTGTTCTGACCCTGACTCTGTTCTATCCCTGACTCTGTTCTAACTCTGACTCTGTTCTGACCCTGACTCTGTTCTGACCCTGACTCTGTTCTATCCCTGACTTTGTTCTATCCCTGACTCGTTTCTGACCCTGACTCTGGTCTGACCCTGACTCTGTTCTATCCCTGACTCTGTTCTCATCCTGACTCTGTTCTGACCCTGACTTTGGTCTCATCCTGACTCTGTTCTAACCCTGACTCTGTTCTGACCATGACTCTGTTCTAACCCTGACTCTGTTCTATCCCTGACTTTTTCTCATCCTGACTCTGTTCTATCCCTGACTTGGTTCTCATCCTGACTATGTTCTATCCCTGACTCTGTTCTGACCCCGACTCTGTTCTGACCCTGACTCTGGTCTATCCCTGACTCTGTTCTATCCCTGACTCTGTTCTATCCCTGACTCTGGTATATCCCTGACTCTGGTATATCCCTGACTCTGTTCTATCCCTGACTCTGTTCTGACCCTGACTCTGTTGACCCTGACTCTGTTCTGACACTGACTCTGTTCTATCCCTGACTCTGTTCTGACCCTGACTCTGTTCTATCCCTGACTCTGTTCTCATCCTGGCTCTGTTCTGACCCTGACTTTGTTCTCATCCTGACTCTGTTCTGACTCTGACTCTGTTCTATCCCTGACTCTGTTCTATCCCTGACTCTGGTCTATCCCTGATTCTGTTCTATCCCTGACTCTGTTCTGACCCTGACTCTGTTCTATCCCTGACTATGTTCTCATCCTGGCTCTGTTCTGACCCTGACTTTGTTCTCATCCTGACTCTGTTCTGACTCTGACTCTCTTCTGACCCTGACTCTGTTCTATCCCTGACTCTGTTCTATCACTGACTCTGGTCTATCCCTGACTCTGGTCTATCCCTGACTCTGTTCTGACCCTGACTCTGTTCTATCCCTGACTCTGTTCTAACTCTGACTCTGTTCTGACCCTGACTCTGTTCTGACCCTGACTCTGTTCTATCCCTGACTCTGTTCTATCCCTGACTCGTTTCTGACCCTGACTCTGGTCTGACCCTGACTCTGTTCTATCCCTGACTCTGTTCTCATCCTGACTCTGTTCAGACCCTGACTTTGGTCTCATCCTGACTCTGTTCTAACCCTGACTCTGTTCTGACCATGACTCTGTTCTAACCCTGACTCTGTTCTATCCCTGACTTTTTCTCATCCTGACTCTGTTCTATCCCTGACTTGTTCTCATCCTGACTATGTTCTATCCCTGACTCTGTTCTGACCCTGACTCTGTTCTGACCCTGACTCTGGTCTATCCCTGACTCTGTTCTATCCCTGACTATGTTCTATCCCTGACTCTGTTCTGACCCTGACTCTGTTCTGACCCTGACTCTGTTCTATCCCTGACTCTGTTCTATCCCTGACTCTGTTCTGACCCTGACTCTGGTCTATCCCTGACTCTGTTCTATCCCTGACTCTGTTCTATCCCTGACTCTGGTATATCCCTGACACTGTTCTATCCCTGACTCTGTTCTGACCCTGACTCTGTTGACCCTGACTCTGTTCTGACACTGACTCTGTTCTATCCCTGACTCTGTTCTGATCCTGACTCTGTTCTATCCCTGACTCTGTTCTGACCCTGACTCTGTTCTGACCCTGACTTTGTTCTCATCCTGACTCTGTTCTGACTCTGACTCTGTTGTTCTGACCCTGACTCTGTTCTATCCCTGACTCTGTTCTATCCCTGACTCTGGTCTATCCCTGACTCTGTTCTATCCCTGACTCTGTTCTGACCCTGACTCTGTTCTGACCCTGACTCTGTTCTATCCCTGACTATGTTCTCATCCTGGCTCTGTTCTGACCCTGACTTTGTTCTCATCCTGACTCTGTTCTGACTCTCTTCTGACCCTGACTCTGTTCTATCCCTGACTCTGTTCTATCCCTGACTCTGGTCTATCCCTGACTCTGGTCTATCCCTGACTCTGATATGACCCTGACTCTGTTCTGACCCTGACTCTGTTCTATCCCTGACTCTGTTCTAACTCTGACTCTGTTCTGACCCTGACTCTGTTCTGACCCTGACTCTGTTCTATCCCTGACTTTGTTCTATCCCTGACTCGTTTCTGACCCTGACTCTGGTCTGACCCTGACTCTGTTCTATCCCTGACTCTGTTCTCATCCTGACTCTGTTCTGACCCTGACTTTGGTCTCATCCTGACTCTGTTCTAACCCTGACTCTGTTCTGACCATGACTCTGTTCTAACCCTGACTCTGTTCTATCCCTGACTTTTTCTCATCCTGACTCTGTTCTATCCCTGACTTGGTTCTCATCCTGACTATGTTCTATCCCTGACTCTGTTCTGACCCCGACTCTGTTCTGACCCTGACTCTGGTCTATCCCCTGACTCTGTTCTATCCCTGACTCTGTTCTATCCCTGACTCTGGTATATCCCTGACTCTGGTATATCCCTGACTCTGTTCTATCCCTGACTCTGTTCTGACCCTGACTCTGTTGACCCTGACTCTGTTCTGACACTGACTCTGTTCTATCCCTGACTCTGTTCTGACCCTGACTCTGTTCTATCCCTGACTCTGTTCTCATCCTGGCTCTGTTCTGACCCTGACTTTGTTCTCATCCTGACTCTGTTCTGACTCTGACTCTGTTCTATCCCTGACTCTGTTCTATCCCTGACTCTGGTCTATCCCTGATTCTGTTCTATCCCTGACTCTGTTCTGACCCTGACTCTGTTCTATCCCTGACTATGTTCTCATCCTGGCTCTGTTCTGACCCTGACTTTGTTCTCATCCTGACTCTGTTCTGACTCTGACTCTCTTCTGACCCTGACTCTGTTCTATCCCTGACTCTGTTCTATCACTGACTCTGGTCTATCCCTGACTCTGACTCTGGTCTATCCCTGACTCTGTTCTGACCCTGACTCTGTTCTATCCCTGACTCTGTTCTAACTCTGACTCTGTTCTGACCCTGACTCTGTTCTGACCCTGACTCTGTTCTATCCCTGACTCTGTTCTATCCCTGACTCGTTTCTGACCCTGACTCTGGTCTGACCCTGACTCTGTTCTATCCCTGACTCTGTTCTCATCCTGACACTGTTCAGACCCTGACTTTGGTCTCATCCTGACTCTGTTCTAACCCTGACTCTGTTCTGACCATGACTCTGTTCTAACCCTGACTCTGTTCTATCCCTGACTTTTTCTCATCCTGACTCTGTTCTATCCCTGACTTGGTTCTCATCCTGACTATGTTCTATCCCTGACTCTGTTCTGACCATGACTCTGTTCTGACCCTGACTCTGGTCTATCCCTGACTCTGTTCTATCCCTGACTATGTTCTATCCCTGACTATGTTCTGACCCTGACTTTGTTCTCATCCTGACTCTGTTCTCTCTGACTCTGTCCTAACCCTGACTCTGTTCTATCCCTGACTCTGTTCTATCCCTGACTCTGGTCTATCCCTGACTCTGTTCTATCCCTGACTCTGTTCTATCCCTGACTCTGGTATATCCCTGACTCTGTTCTATCCCTGACTCTGTTCTGACCCTGACTCTGTTGACCCTGACTCTGTTCTGACACTGACTCTGTTCTATCCCTGACTCTGTTCTGATCCTGACTCTGTTCTATCCCTGACTCTGTTCTGACCCTGACTCTGTTCTATCCCTGACTCTGTTCTCATCCTGGCTCTGTTCTGACCCTGACTTTGTTCTCATCCTGACTCTGTTCTGACTCTGACTTTGTTCTCACCCTGACTCTGTTCTATCCCTGACTTTGTTCTCATCCTGACTCTGTTCTAACCCTGACTCTGTTCTATCCCTGACTCTGTTCTGACCCTGACTCTGTTCTGACCCTGACTCTGTTCTATCCCTGACTATGTTCTCCTCCTGGCTCTGTTCTGACCCTGACTCTGTTCGATCCCTGACTCTGTTCTATCCCTGACTCTGTTCTGACCCTGACTTTGGTCTCATCCTGACTCTGTTCTAACCCTGACTCTGTTCTGACCATGACTCTGTTCTAACCCTGACTTAGTTCTCATCCTGACTCTGTTCTGACCCTGACTTTGTTCTCATCCTGACTCTGTTCTGACACTGACTCTGTTCTGACCCTGACTCCGGTCTATCCCTGACTCTGTTCTCATCCTGACTCTGTTCTATCCCTGACTCTGTTCTATCCCTGACTCTGTTCTATCCCTGACTCTGTTCTGACCCTGACTCTGTTCTGACCCTGACTCTGTTCTATCCCTGACTCTGGGCTATCCCTGACTCTGTTCTGACCCTTGCTCTGATATGACCCTGACTCTGTTTTGACCCTGACTCTGTTCTATCCCTGACTCTGTTCTATCCCTGACTTGGTTCTCATCCTGACTCTGTTCTATCCCTGACTCTGTTCTATCCCTGACTCTGTTCTGACCCTGACTCTGTTCTATCCCTGACTCTGTTCTATCCCTGACTCTGTTCTATCCCTGACTCTGGTCTATCCCTGACTCTGTTCTATCCCTGACTCTGTTCTGACCCTGACTCTGTTCTGACCCTGACTCTGTTCTATCCCTGACTCTGTTCTATCCCTGACTCTGTTCTGACCCTGACTCTGTTCTATCCCTGACTCTGTTCTGACCCTGACTCTGTTCTGACCCTGACTCTGGTCTATCCCTGACTCTGTTCTATCCCTGACTCTGTTCTATCCCTGACTCTGGTATATACCTGACTGTGTTCTATCCCTGACTCTGTTCTGACCCTGACTCTGTTGACCCTGACTCTGTTCTGACACTGACTCTGTTCTATCCCTGACTCTGTTCTGATCCTGACTCTGTTCTATCCCTGACTCTGTTCTGACCCTGACTCTGTTCTGACCCTGACTTTGTTCTCATCCTGACTCTGTTCTGACTCTGACTCTGTTGTTCTGACCCTGACTCTGTTCTATCCCTGACTCTGTTCTATCCCTGACTCTGGTCTATCCCTGACTCTGTTCTATCCCTGACTCTGTTCTGACCCTGACTCTGTTCTGACCCTGACTCTGTTCTATCCCTGACTATGTTCTCATCCTGGCTCTGTTCTGACCCTGACTTTGTTCTCATCCTGACTCTGTTCTGACTCTCTTCTGACCCTGACTCTGTTCTATCCCTGACTCTGTTCTATCCCTGACTCTGGTCTATCCCTGACTCTGGTCTATCCCTGACTCTGATATGACCCTGACTCTGTTCTGACCCTGACTCTGTTCTATCCCTGACTCTGTTCTAACTCTGACTCTGTTCTGACCCTGACTCTGTTCTGACCCTGACTCTGTTCTATCCCTGACTATGTTCTCATCCTGGCTCTGTTCTGACCCTGACTCTGTTCTATCCCTGACTCTGTTCTCATCCTGACTCTGTTCTGACCCTGACTTTGGTCTCATCCTGACTCTGTTCTAACCCTGACTCTGTTCTGACCATGACTCTGTTCTAACCCTGACTTAGTTCTCATCCTGACTCTGTTCTGACCCTGACTTTGTTCTCATCCTGACTCTGTTCTGACACTGACTCTGTTCTGACCCTGACTCCGGTCTATCCCTGACTCTGTTCTCATCCTGACTCTGTTCTATCCCTGACTCTGTTCTATCCCTGACTCTGTTCTGACCCTGACTCTGTTCTGACCCTGACTTTGTTCTCACCCTGACTCTGTTCTATCCCTGACTCTGGTATATCCCTGACTCTGTTATGACCCTTGCTCTGATATGACCCTGACTCTGTTGTGACCCTGACTCTGTTCTATCCCTGACTCTGTTCTATCTCTGACTCTGTTCTGACCCTGACTCTGTTCTGACCCTGACTCTGTTCTATCCCTGACTCTGTTCTATCCCTGACTCTGTTCTGACCCTGACTCTGTTCTGACCCTGACTCTGGTCTATCCCTGACTCTGTTCTATCCCTGACTCTGGTCTAACCCTGACTCTGTTCTATCCCTGACTCTGTTCTGACCCTGACTCTGTTCTGACCCTGACTCTGTTCTATCCCTGACTCTGTTCTCTCCCTGGCTCTGTTCTGACCCTGACTCTGTTCTATCCCTGACTCTGTTCTATCCCTGACTCTGTTCTGACCCTGACTCTGGTCTATCCCTGACTCTGTTCTATCCCTGACTCTGTTCTATCCCTGACTCTGGTCTATCCCTGACTCTGTTCTATCCCTGACTCTGTTCTGACCCTGACTCTGTTGACCCTGACTCTGTTCTGACACTGACTCTGTTCTATCCCTGACTCTGTTCTGATCCTGACTCTGTTCTATCCCTGACTCTGTTCTGACCCTGACTCTGTTCTGACCCTGACTTTGTTCTCATCCTGACTCTGTTCTGACTCTGACTCTGTTGTTCTGACCCTGACTCTGTTCTATCCCTGACTCTGTTCTATCCCTGACTCTGGTCTATCCCTGACTCTGTTCTATCCCTGACTCTGTTCTGACCCTGACTCTGTTCTGACCCTGACTCTGTTCTATCCCTGACTATGTTCTCATCCTGGCTCTGTTCTGACCCTGACTTTGTTCTCATCCTGACTCTGTTCTGACTCTCTTCTGACCCTGACTCTGTTCTATCCCTGACTCTGTTCTATCCCTGACTCTGGTCTATCCCTGACTCTGGTCTATCCCTGACTCTGATATGACCCTGACTCTGTTCTGACCCTGACTCTGTTCTATCCCTGACTCTGTTCTAACTCTGACTCTGTTCTGACCCTGACTCTGTTCTGACCCTGACTCTGTTCTATCCCTGACTTTGTTCTATCCCTGACTCTGTTTCTGACCCTGACTCTGGTCTGACCCTGACTCTGTTCTCATCCTGACTCTGTTCTGACCCTGACTTTGGTCTCATCCTGACTCTGTTCTAACCCTGACTCTGTTCTGACCATGACTCTGTTCTAACCCTGACTCTGTTCTATCCCTGACTTTTTTCTCATCCTGACTCTGTTCTATCCCTGACTTGGTTCTCATCCTGACTATGTTCTATCCCTGACTCTGTTCTGACCCCGACTCTGTTCTGACCCTGACTCTGGTCTATCCCTGACTCTGTTCTATCCCTGACTCTGTTCTATCCCTGACTCTGGTATATCCCTGACTCTGTTCTATCCCTGACTCTGTTCTGACCCTGACTCTGTTGACCCTGACTCTGTTCTGACACTGACTCTGTTCTATCCCTGACTCTGTTCTGACCCTGACTCTGTTCTATCCCTGACTCTGTTCTCATCCAGGCTCTGTTCTGACCCTGACTTTGTTCTCATCCTGACTCTGTTCTGACTCTGACTCTGTTGTTCTGACCCTGACTCTGTTCTATCCCTGACTCTGTTCTATCCCTGACTCTGGTCTATCCCTGATTCTGTTCTATCCCTGACTCTGTTCTGACCCTGACTCTGTTCTATCCCTGACTATGTTCTCATCCTGGCTCTGTTCTGACCCTGACTTTGTTCTCATCCTGACTCTGTTCTGACTCTGACTCTCTTCTGACCCTGACTCTGTTCTATCCCTGACTCTGTTCTATCACTGACTCTGGTCTATCCCTGACTCTGGTCTATCCCTGACTCTGTTCTGACCCTGACTCTGTTCTATCCCTGACTCTGTTCTAACTCTGACTCTGTTCTGACCCTGACTCTGTTCTGACCCTGACTCTGTTCTATCCCTGACTCTGTTCTATCCCTGACTCGTTTCTGACCCTGACTCTGGTCTGACCCTGACTCTGTTCTATCCCTGACTCTGTTCTCATCCTGACTTTGGTCTCATCCTGACTCTGTTCTAACCCTGACTCTGTTCTGACCATGACTCTGTTCTAACCCTGACTCTGTTCTATCCCTGACTTTTTCTCATCCTGACTCTGTTCTATCCCTGACTTGGTTCTCATCCTGACTATGTTCTATCCCTGACTCTGTTCTGACCCCGACTCTGTTCTGACCCTGACTCTGGTCTATCCCTGACTCTGTTCTATCCCTGACTATGTTCTATCCCTGACTATGTTCTGACCCTGACTTTGTTCTCATCCTGACTCTGTTCTCTCCCTGACTCTGTCCTAACCCTGACTCTGTTCTATCCCTGACTCTGTTCTATCCCTGACTCTGGTCTATCCCTGACTCTGTTCTATCCCTGACTCTGTTCTATCCCTGACTCTGGTATATCCCTGACTCTGTTCTATCCCTGACTCTGTTCTGACCCTGACTCTGTTGACCCTGACTCTGTTCTGACACTGACTCTGTTCTATCCCTGACTCTGTTCTGATCCTGACTCTGTTCTATCCCTGACTCTGTTCTGACCCTGACTCTGTTCTATCCCTGACTCTGTTCTCATCCTGGCTCTGTTCTGACCCTGACTTTGTTCTCATCCTGACTCTGTTCTGACTCTGACTCTGTTGTTCTGACCCTGACTCTGTTCTATCCCTGACTCTGTTCTATCCCTGACTCTGGTCTATCCCTGATTCTGTTCTATCCCTGACTCTGTTCTGACCCTGACTCTGTTCTGACCCTGACTCTGTTCTATCCCTGACTATGTTCTCATCCTGGCTCTGTTCTGACCCTGACTTTGTTCTCATCCTGACTCTGTTCTGACTCTGACTCTCTTCTGACCCTGACTCTGTTCTATCCCTGACTCTGTTCTATCCCTGACTCTGGTCTATCCCTGACTCTGGTCTATCCCTGACTCTGTTCTGACCCTTGCTCTGTTCTGACCCTGACTCTGTTCTGACCCTGACTCTGTTCTATCCCTGACTCTGTTCTATACCTGACTCTGTTCTATCCCTGACTCATTTCTGACCCTGACTCTGGTCTGACCCTGACTCTGTTCTATCCCTGACTCTGTTCTCATCCTGACTCTGTTCTGACCCTGACTTTGGTCTCATCCTGACTCTGTTCTAACCCTGACTCTGTTCTGACCATGACTCTGTTCTAACCCTGACTCTGTTCTATCCCTGACTTTTTCTCATCCTGACTCTGTTCTATCCCTGACTTGGTTCTCATCCTGACTCTGTTCTATCCCTGACTCTGTTCTGACCCTGACTCTGTTATGACCCTGACTCTGTTCTATCCCTGACTCTGTTCTATCTCTGACTCTGTTCTGACCCTGACTCTGTTCTATCCCTGACTCTGGTCTATCCCTGACTCTGGTCTATCCCTGACTCTGGTCTATCCCTGACTCTGTTCTATCCCTGACTCTGGTATATCCCTGACTGTGTTCTATCCCTGACTCTGTTCTATCCCTGACTCTGTTTTGACCCTGACTCTGTTCTGACCCTTACTCTGTTCTATCCCTGACTCTGTTCTGACCGTGACTCTGTTCTATCCCTGACTTGGTTCTCATCCTGACTCTGTTCTATCCCTGACTCTGTTCTCATCCTGGCTCTGTTCTGACCCTGACTTTGTTCTCATCCTGACTCTGTTCTGACTCTGACTCTCTTCTGACCCTGACTCTGTTCTATCCCTGACTCTGGTCTATCCCTGACTCTGTTCTGACCCCGACTCTGTTCTGACCCTGACATTGTTCTATCCCTGACTATGTTCTCATCCTGGCTCTGTTCTGACCCTGACTTTGTTCTCATCCTGACTCTGTTCTGACTCTGACTCTCTTCTGACCCTGACTCTGTTCTATCCCTGACTCTGTTCTATCCCTGACTCTGGTCTATCCCTGACTCTGGTCTATCCCTGACTCTGTTCTGACCCTGACTCTGTTCTATCCCTGACTCTGTTCTATCCCTGACTCTGTTCTGACCCTGACTCTGTTCTATCCCTGACTCTGTTCTGACCCTGACTCTGTTCTATCCCTGACTCTGTTCTCATCCTGGCTCTGTTCTGACCCTGACTTTGTTCTCATCCTGACTCTGTTCTGACTCTGACTCTGTTGTTCTGACCCTGACTCTGTTCTATCCCTGACTCTGTTCTATCCCTGACTCTGGTCTATCCCTGATTCTGTTCTATCCCTGACTCTGTTCTGACCCTGACTCTGTTCTGACCCTGACTCTGTTCTATCCCTGACTATGTTCTCATCCTGGCTCTGTTCTGACCCTGACTTTGTTCTCATCCTGACTCTGTTCTGACTCTGACTCTCTTCTGACCCTGACTCTGTTCTATCCCTGACTCTGTTCTATCCCTGACTCTGGTCTATCCCTGACTCTGGTCTATCCCTGACTCTGTTCTGACCCTTGCTCTGATATGACCCTGACTCTGTTCTGACCCTGACTCTGTTCTATCCCTGACTCTGTTCTATACCTGACTCTGTTCTATCCCTGACTCATTTCTGACCCTGACTCTGGTCTGACCCTGACTCTGTTCTATCCCTGACTCTGTTCTCATCCTGACTCTGTTCTGACCCTGACTTTATTCTGATCATGACTCTGTTCTAACCCTGACTCTGTTCTATCCCTGACTTTTTTCTCATCCTGACTCTGTTCTATCCCTGACTTGGTTCTCATCCTGACTATGTTCTATCCCTGACTCTGTTCTGACCCCGACTCTGTTCTGACCCTGACTCTGGTCTATCCCTGACTCTGTTCTATCCCTGACTCTGTTCTATCCCTGACTCTGGTATATCCCTGACTCTGTTCTATCCCTGACTCTGGTCTATCCCTGACTCTGTTCTATCCCTGACTCTGTTCTATCCCTGACTCTGGTATATCCCTGACTCTGTTCTATCCCTGACTCTGTTCTATCCCTGACTCTGTTCTGACCCTGACTCTGTTGACCCTGACTCTGTTCTGACACTGACTCTGTTCTATCCCTGACTCTGTTCTGATCCTGACTCTGTTCTATCCCTGACTCTGTTCTGAACCTGACTCTGTTCTATCCCTGACTCTGTTCTCATCCTGGCTCTGTTCTGACCCTGACTTTGTTCTCATCCTGACTCTGTTCTGACTCTGACTCTGTTGTTCTGACCCTGACTCTGTTCTATCCCTGACTCTGTTCTATCCCTGACTCTGGTCTATCCCTGACTCTGTTCTGACCCTGACTCTGTTCTGATCCCTGACTATGTTCTTCTATGTTCATCCTGGCTCTGTTCTGACCCTGACTTTGTTCTCATCCTGACTCTGTTCTGACTCTGACTCTCTTCTGACCATGACTCTGTTCTAACCCTGACTCTGTTCTATCCCTGACTCTGTTCTATCCCTGACTCTGGTCTATCCCTGACTCTGTTCTGACCCTGACTCTGTTCTGACCCTGACTCTGTTCTATCCCTGACTCTGGTCTATCCCTGACTCTGTTCTGACCCTTGCTCTGATATGACCCTGACTCTGTTCTGACCCTGACTCTGTTCTATCCCTGACTCTGTTCTATCCCTGACTCTGTTCTATCCCTGACTCGGTTCTGACCCTGACTCTGTTCTGACCCTGACTCTGTTCTATCCCTGACTCTGTTCTCATCCTGACTCTGTTCTGACCCTGACTTTGGTCTCATCCTGACTCTGTTCTAACCCTGACTCTGTTCTGACCATGACTCTGTTCTAACCCTGACTCTGTTCTATCCCTGACTTTTTTCTCATCCTGACTCTGTTCTATCCCTGACTTGGTTCTCATCCTGACTATGTTCTATCCCTGACTCTGTTCTGACCCCGACTCTGTTCTGACCCTGACTCTGGTCTATCCCTGACTATGTTCTGACCCTGACTTTGTTCTCATCCTGACTCTGTTCTCTCCCTGACTCTGTTCTAACCCTGACTCTGTTCTATCCCTGACTCTGTTCTATCCCTGGCTCTGGTATATCCCTGACTGTGTTCCATCCCTGACTCTGTTCTGACCCTGACTCTGTTCTCATCCTGACTCTGTTCTCATCCTGACTCTGTTCTATCCCTGACTTGGTTCTCATCCTGACTCTGTTCTATCCCTGACTCTGTTCTATCCCTGACTCTGGTCTATCCCTGACTCTGGTCTATCCCTGACTCTGTTCTATCCCTGACTCTGGTCTATCCCTGACTCTGTTCTGACCCTGACTCTGTTCTATCCCTGACTCTGTTCTCATCCTGGCTCTGTTCTGACCCTGACTTTGTTCTCATCCTGACTCTGTTCTGACTCTGACTCTGTTGTTCTGACTCTGACTCTGTTCTATCCCTGACTCTGTTCTATCCCTGACTCTGTTCTATCCCTGACTCTGGTCTATCCCTGACTCTGGTCTATTCCTGACTCTGTTCTATCCCTGACTCTGTTCTGACCCTGACTCTGTTCTATCCCTGACTCTGTTCTATCCCTGACTATGTTCTATCCCTGACTATGTTCTGACCCTGACTTTGTTCTCATCCTGACTCTGTTCTCTCCCTGACTCTGTCCTAACCCTGACTCTGTTCTATCCCTGACTCTGTTCTATCCCTGGCTCTGGTATATCCCTGACTGTGTTCTATCCCTGACTCTGTTCTGACCCTGACTCTGTTCTGACCTGACTCTGTTCTGACCCTGACTCTGTTCTATCCCTGACTTGGTTCTCATCCTGACTCTGTTCTATCCCTGACTCTGTTCTATCCCTGACTCTGGTCTATCCCTGACTCTGGTCTATCCCTGACTCTGTTCTATCCCTGACTCTGGTCTATCCCTGACTCTGTTCTCATCCTGGCTCTGTTCTGACCCTGACTTTGTTCTCATCCTGACTCTGTTCTGACTCTGACTCTGTTGTTCTGACCCTGACTCTGTTCTATCCCTGACTCTGTTCTATCCCTGACTCTGGTCTATCCCTGACTCTGGTCTATTCCTGACTCTGTTCTGACCCTGACTCTGTTTTGACCCTGACTCTGTTCTGACCCTGACTCTGTTCTATCCCTGACTCTGTTCTGACCCTGACTCTGTTCTATCCCTGACTTGGTTCTCATCCTGACTCTGTTCTATCTCTGACTCTGTTCTATCCCTGACTCTGTTCTGACCCTGACTCTGTTCTATCCCTGACTCTGTTCTCATCCTGGCTCTGTTCTGACCCTGACTTTGTTCTCATCCTGACTCTGTTCTGACTCTGACTCTGTTCTGACCCTGACTCTGTTCTATCCCTGACTCTGTTCTATCCCTGACTCTGTTCTATCCCTGACTCTGGTCTATCCCTGACTCTGGTCTATCCCTGACTCTGGTCTATCCCTGACTCTGTTCTATCCCTGACTCTGTTCTGACCCTGACTCTGTTCTATCCCTGACTCTGTTCCCATCCTGGCTCTGTTCTGACCCTGACTTTGTTCTCATCCTGACTCTGTTCTGACTCTGACTCTGTTCTATCCCTGACTCTGGTCTATCCCTGACTCTGTTCTATCCCGACTCTGTCCTATCCCTGACTCTGTTCTCATCTTGGCTCTGTTCTGACCCTGACTCTGTTCTATCCCTGACTCTGTTCTCATCCTGGCTCTGTTCTGACCCTGACTTTGTTCTCATCCTGACTCTGTTCTGACTCTGACTCTGGTCTATCCCTGACTCTGTTCTATCCCTGACTCTGTTCTATCCCTGACTCTGTTCTCATCCTGGCTCTGTTCTGACCCTGACTTTGTTCTCATCCGGACTCTGTTCTGAACCTGACTCTGTTCTATCCCTGACTCTGGTATAACCCTGACTCTAGTCTAACCCTGTCAGTGACTCATTGAATTATTTTCTTGGAGAAATGGTTAAAAAGATGTGATGATATGCACTGAGTGGACAAGCATTAGGAACACCTGCTCTTTCCATGCCAGACTGACCAGGTGAATCCAGGTGAAAGCTATTATCTCTTATTGGTGTCACCTGTTAAATCCACTTCAATCAGAGTAGATGAAGTTGAGGAGACAAAGCCTTGAGACAATTGAGACATGGATTGTGTTTGTGTGTCATTCAGAGGGTGAATGGGCAAGACAAAATATTTAAGTGCCTTTGAACGCGGTATGGTAGTAGGTGCCAGGGGTACCGGTTTGAGTCAAGAACTGCAACTCTGCTGGGTTTTTCACCCTCAACCGTTTCCCGTGTGAATCAAGAACGGTGCACCACCTGAAGGACATCCAGCCATCTTGACACAACTGTGGGAAGCATTGGAGTCAACATAGGCCAGCAGCCCTGTGGAACGCTTTAAACACCGAATTGAGGCTGTTCTGAGGGCAAATAGGGGGTGCAACTCAATATTATTCTCTGTGTTGTTTTGTCAGCCATCAGTGAAATGCGCATTCAGGAGCTACATAGGCAAAGGAGGTGGTGTTTCACTGTGTTGAAACCTCTTTGGGTTAGACGTGCCTCAAGCGACCCACCTCAACAACATCCGGTGAAATTGCAGAGCGCCAAATTCAAATAACAGAAATCGTAATATTAGACATTCATGAAAATACTAGTGTCATACATCATTTAAAAGCTTAACTTCTTTTTAATACAGCCACATTGTCAGATTTCAAAAAGACTTTATGGCAAAAGCACACCATGAGATTATCTGAGGACAGCGCTCCTCATACAAAAGCACACCATGAGATTATCTGAGGACAGCGCTCCTCATACAAAAACACACCATGAGATTATCTGAGGACAGCGCTCCTCATACAAAAACACACCATGAGATTATCTGAGGACAGCACTCCTCATACAAAAACACACCATGAGATTATCTGCGGGACAGCACACGCTGAGGACAGCGCCTCATACAAAACACACCATGAGATTATCTGAGGACAGCGCTCCTCATACAAAAACACACCATGAGATTATCTGCTCCTCATACAAAAACACACCATGAGATTATCAGCAGCGCTCCTCATACAAAAACACACCATGAGATTATCTGAGGACAGCGCTCCTCATGAGGACACAAAAACACACCATGAGATTATCTGAGGACAGCGCTCCTCATACAAAAACACACCATGAGATTATCTGAGGACAGCGCTCCTCTACAAAAGCACACCATGAGATTATCAGGCGCTCCTCATACAAAAGCACACCATGAGATTATCTGAGGACAGCGCTCCTCATACAAAAGCACACCATGAGATTATCTGAGGACAGCGCTCCTCATACAAAAACACACCATGAGATTATCTGAGGACAGCGCTCCTCATACAAAAACACACCATGAGATTATCTGAGGACAGCACTCCTCATACAAAAACACACCATGAGATAAATAACCAAGTGCGCACCCTCACCGGAGCACTGAACATTTTCCAACCAAGCAGAGGCATAACGAAAGTCAGAAATAGCGATAAAATAAATCGCTTACCTTTGAAGATCTTCGCCTTTTTGCAATCCCAAGGGTCCCAGTTACACAATGAATGTACGTTTTGTTCGATAAAGTCCTTCTTTATATCCCAGAAATGTCATCTTATTTGGCGTGTTTGATTCAGAAATACACCTGTTCCAACTCGCCCAACATGCCTACAAAGTATCTAATAAGTTACCTGTAAACTTGGTCCAAACATTTCAAACAGTGTTTCTAATCCAACCTCAGGTATGGTACCCTAATATGTAAATAATCGATCAAATTTAAGACGGAATAAATTGTTTTCAATACCGTAGAAAAGCAACGAGGAGCGCACTAAAAAACTAGAGTCCTTCTGAGACACTTAGAAAGAATATGATATATATAATTAATATAATATATATATAATATAATAATATAATATAATTATATATATAATATACATCTTAATAAAAAATAAAAAACATTGAACAATTTCTAAAGACTGTTGACATCTAGTGGAAGCCATAGGAACTGCAATCTGGGTCCTAATAATCAGACTTTCCCATAGAAAAGCATTGAAAAGTCCAATGACCAAAAAAAAAACAATCCTGGATGGATTGTCCTCGGGGTGTCGCCTGCCAAATCAGTTCTATTATACTCATAGACATTATTTTAACAGTTTTAGAAACTTTAGAGTGTTTTCTATCCAATACTACCATGAATATGCATATCCTAGCTTCTGTGCCTGAGTAACAGGCCTCTCTCTCTCTGTCTCTGTCTCTGTCTCTGTCTCTCTCTGTCTCTCTCTCTCTCTCTCTCTCTCTCTCTCTCTCTTTCTCTCAATTCAATTCAATTCAATTGACTTTATTGACATGGAAAGTTCATTATTACTTACATTGTCAAAGTATACATATAGAAAAAATATATATAAACATATATTTATATATGAATAAATGGTGGGACCAACAGCAATAATAATAGTAGTAGTGGACATGGGATTACCATTAACAACAACTACAACAACAATATTAATGAGAACAACAATACATTAAAGCAATGGTAGTAGACCAGTGTCAACCAGACTGAGAAGACACATGAACTGGTAGTAGATCAGTGTCAACCCGACTGAGAAGACACATGACATGGTAATAGACCAGTCTCAACATGACTGAGAAGACACATGACCTGGTAGTAGACCAGTGTCAACCAGACTGAGAAGACACATGACATGGTAGTAGACCAGTCTCACATGACTGAGAAGACATGACCTGGTAGTAGACCAGTCTCAACATGACTGAGAAGACACATGACATGGTAGTAGACCAGTTTCAACATGACTGAGAAGACACATGACCTGGTAGTAGACCACTGTCAACATGACTGAGAAGACACATGACCTGGTAATAGACCAGTCTCCATGACTGAGAAGACACATGACCAGACCATGACTGAGAAGACACATGACCTGGTAGTAGACCAGTGTCAACATGACTGAGAAGACACATGACCTGGTCGTAGATCAGTCTCAACCTGACTGAGAAGACATATGACCTGGTAGTAGATCAGTCTCAACCTGACTGAGAAGACACATGACCTGGTAGTAGATCAGTCTCAACCTGACTGAGAAGACACATGACATGGTATGAAAGACAAAGCTAAACTACCTTGGAAATATTATCGACATTACATTGCACTTTTCACTGGCTGTCCCTCAGGTTGTGGCAGGAGGACACATATTTGGCTGCCTGAACATTTTGGCTTTTCACCCAATAAATATTTTATAGTTTCAAATGTTTAGTATTGAATTATAATTTTGGGAACGAAACATTCTCTTAGGTCTGAGTAATTATCATAGTGTAATAGGAAATGCAGCTCTGTCTCTACCTCTCCCCTGGAGCAGAGTGAGCACAGCCTGTCCTCTCTAGGCAGCCAAGTTTGTCCGTGACAACCGGTCTCTATAGCCAGACTGCTCTCTCTGGGCAGCCAGGTTGGTCCGTGACGACCGGTCTCTATAGCCAGACTGTCCTCTCTGGGCTGCCAGGTTTGTCTGTGATGACCGGTCTCTATAGCCAGACTGTCCTCTCTGGGCAGCCAGGTTTGTCTGTGACGACCGGTCTCTATAGCCAGACTGTCCTCTCTGAGTCTGTACCTAGTCAATGTTATCCTCAGTTTTCTATCACAGTGGTCAGATAGTCTGCCACCATGTACTGTCTGTTTAGAGACAAATAGCATTGAAGTTTACTTAGATTTTTTGTGGTGTCTTTCCAATAGGTGATATATTTTTGTTTTTGTTTTGTGATGATTTGGTTGGGCCAGATTTTCTGAGTGCTGTCCTGAGGCTCTATGGGGTTGGTTTGGGTTAGTGAACTGAGCCTCGGAACCAGCTGGCTGAGGGGACTCTTCTCTTTTTTAATCTCTTGACATTGTGGAGCTGTGTGATGGAATGTCTTGGGGTCACTTGTTTTTAGATGGTTGTAAAATGTGATGGCTCTTTTTTCTATTCGAATGAGGAGGGGGTATTGGCCCAATTCTGCTCTACATGTGTTATTTGGAGTTTTTCTTTGCACTTGCAATACAGTCTTGCAAAACTCTACATGCAGTATTTCAATTGGATGTTTGTCCCATTTGGTAAATTCATTATTAGAGATTGGACCCCATACTTCACTGCCATATAGAGCAATTGGTTCTATAACCGATTGGAACATTTTGAGCCAGATTCTAATTGGAATTTCGATCTTGATGTTCCTTTTAATGGCATAGAGTGCTCTTCTTGCTTTGTCTCTCAGATCATTCACAGCCATGTGAAAGCTACCTGTGTTGCTGATATTTAGTCCTAGATATGTGTCGTTTTTGGTGTGTCCAAATAGAATTTATATTTGTCATCCTGATTTCCGGACCTTTTTTGGAATATCATTATATTTGTTTTTTTTTGTTAACGGTCAGAGCCCAGGTCTGACAGAACCTGTGAAGACGATCTAGGTGCTGCTGTAACCCCTCTTTAGTGGGAGACAGCAGCACCAGGTCATCTGCGTACAGCAGACACTTGATTTCAGTGTTGTGTAGGGTGATACCAGGTGGTGCCGATTCTTCTAATGCCTTTGCCAATTCATTAATGTAGATGTTAAATAGTGTTGGACTTATTGGGCAGCCCTGTTTCACTCCCCGTCCCTGAGAGAAGAAGTCTGTTTGCTTGTTGCCAATTCATTAATGTAGATGTTAAATAGTGTTGGACTTATTGGACAGCCCTGTTTCACTCCCCGTCCCTGAGAGAAGAAGTCTGTTTGCTTGTTGCCAATTTTAACCGCACATTTGTTTTTAGTGTACATTGATTTAATAAAATCACATGTTTTCCCTCAGTGTTTCCCCATATTGAAGGCCGGTGTTTTTGATAAGATATATTTCTCAATTACTTTCTTAGATTTTTGCAATCATTATCAAACCATTTGTCATTATCTATTATTTATGGTTTGTTCTTATGTGTCTTTAGATTAGCCAAGGAGGCTAATTTACCAAATATAAAGTTTATGTTCCAAACAGCCAAATGTACACCTTCATTGCTGTAGGAGAATGTTAAGGCTAAACAGTTGTCCAGGAGACATTGTATTTTTTGGCTACTAATTGCTTTCTGGTAGATGTCTGTACTGTTTGGACTCCATCTATAGGCCTGTTTTGTACCATGTAATGTATTGGGCCGTGATGCTTCATGGTTGGGTTCTGCTCTTCTCAGATACACTGTGATTTTACTGAGGTCTGAGAGAGGTGTCAGTGGGCTGACTGTGAAGGCTCTGAGAGAGGTGTTAGTGGGCTGACTGTGAAGGCTCTGAGAGACTCTGGGTTTAGGTTGGTGAGGAAGTAGTCTACAGTGCTGCTGCCAGGGGATGAGCTGTAGGTGGGTGTGGGTGTGCCACAGGGTTCAATTCTCGGGCCGACTCTCTTTTCTGTATACATCAATGATGTTGCTCTTGCTGCGATCCACCTCTATGCAGACGACACCATTCTGTATACTTCTGGCCCCTCCTTGGACACTGTGTTAACTAACCTCCAGACGAGCTTCAATGCCACACAACTCCCCTTCCGTGGCCTCCAACTGCTCTTAAACGCAAGTAAAACTAAATGCATGCTATTCAATCGATCGCTGCCCGCACCTGCTCGCCCGTCCAACATCACTACTCTGGACGGCTCTGACTTAGAATACGTGGACAACTACAAATACCTGGGTGTCTGGTTAGACTGTAAACTCTCCTTCCAGACTCACATTAACTGCAGTCCAACATTAAATCTAGAATCGGCTTCCTATATCGCAACAAAGCATCCTTCACTCATGCTGCCAAACATACCCCCGTAAAACTGACCATCCTACCGATCCTCGACTTCGGTGATGTCATCTATAAAATAGCCTCCAACACTCTACTTAACAAACTGGATGCAGTCTATTGCCATCCGTTTTGTCACCAAAGCCCCATATACTACCCACCATTGCGACCTGTACGCTCTCGTTGGTTGGCCCTCGCTTCATCCTCGTCGCCAAACCCACTGGCTCCAGGTCATCTACAAGTCTCAGCTAGGTAAAGCACCGCCCTATCTCAGCTCACTAGTCACCATAGCAGCACCCACTCGTAGCACGCGCTCCAGCAGGTAAATCTCACTGCTCACCCCCAAATCCAATTCTTCCTTTGGTCGTCTTTCCTTCCAGTTCTCTGGAGCTGCCCATGACTGGAACGAATTGCAAAAATCTCTGAAGCTGGAGACTCATACCTCCCTCACTAGCTTTAAGCACCAGCTGTCAGAGCATTTTACAGATCACTGCACCTGTACTTTGCCTATCTGTGCTTAGCCCATCTATCTACCTACCTCATCCCCATACTGGTATTTATTTATTTTGCTCCTTTGCACCCCAGTATCTCTACCTGCACATTCATCTTCTGCCGATCTACCATTCCAGTGTTTAATTGCTATATTGTAATTACTTCACCACCATGGCCTATTTATTTCCTTAACTTACCTCATTTGGACTCACTGTATATATACTTTTTGTTTTCTTTTGTTCTACTGTATTATTGACTGTATGTTTAGTTTATTCCATGTGTAACTCTGTGTTGTTGTATGTGTCGAATTGCTACGCTTTATCTTGGCCAGGTCGCAGTTGCAAATGAAAACTTGTTCTCAACTAGCCTACCTGGTTAAATAAAGGTGAAATAAAAAATAAAATAAAAAATAATAAATTCCAACATGCAACGTAAAAAGATTTCATAACTTTTTTCTTTACCTTCAAAATGAGACACTCACAATCCAACAAGAACAAAATATGATTTTTCAATTAACGTAAACTCTTCTTATGCAAATGTGATTTGTTTATCATTTAAGATAGCATTTGTGTCATGCCACTTGGGTGGATGTAGTGTGAGGATGGTGGAGTTCTTGTGCTCATCTTACCATGACCCTCGGCCTATCACATGTGAGCATCCATGACCCTCGGTCTATCACATGTGAGCATCCATGACCCTCGGCCTATCACATGTGAGCATAGTTGACTCAGCATTAATGTTTAATGTCACTCATTTGGTTGGTGGGGGCTGGGCCAGTTGCTCCTCTCACAGCCTGTGCATAGCTCTGCCTGCTGGGCTGTGGCTCCTCCAAGTGTGGGTCTGCGGTGGGGGGCAGGGGGGTGGGAGGCCTCGTCTGGGTGGCTCTGAAGCTGGGCTGGGGTGGTCTGTGCTGCGCTGGCTGTGGTGGGCATTGAGGTTGGTGGTGCTGTGGTCGTGGCTGGGGGTTCCAGGGTGCTGGTCCGGGGTGTTGTGGTGATCTTGGCAGGGTGGAGATTGCTCCGCTGTTCCTGGGTGGAGAGGTCGGGCTGCGGTGTAAAGCGACGTCCTTGAGAGTCTTGGCAAGGATGGGGACTGTCTCCCTGTACAGGTGAACATGGTCATAGAGACAGTCCAGATCGTGGGTGGGATGGTGGGGACTGTCTCCCTGTACAGGTGAACATGGTCATAGAGACAGTCCAGATCGAGGGTATGATGGTGGGCCAGGTGTACATTGGGTCACAGGGCTCAGTCCAGATCGAGGGTGGGGTGGTGGGCCAGGTGAACATGGTCATAGAGACCGTCCAGATCGAGGGTGGGGTGGTGGGCCAGGTGAACATGGTCATAGAGACCGTCCAGATCGAGGGTGGGGTGGTGGGCCAGGTGAACATGGTCATAGAGACCGTCCAGATCGAGGGTGGGGTGGTGGGCCAGGTGTACATTGGGTCGCAGGGCTCAGTCCGGGGAGAGGCTGGCGTTTATTCTTTGGATTGTGGCAGGGTGGAAGTTCTTCCTCTGTAGAAGGGTTGACACCACGATTCTTGGGTTGGGGAAGATACCGGAGGCCTTCTCAATCACTCCATGTAGTGAAGTCGCTCTCCTGCTGAGCACACAGGCCGTTGCTTCTGGTGTGTATGATTACGTGGCTTGGCGACCCAAGCAGCTCCATGGCACTTTGCGCTGTTGGGCACCACACCTTTCTCCTTTTGTGTCGAGGGAAAAGTTCCTTGTCCTGAACAAACTTCCCATTTGAGTCCATCAGCAGGACAATGTCAGCCAGTGTTTCTTCTGGACTGGAGGGGGCAGAGGGGGAGCTGGTGGGTGTTGGAGCTGGGGTGTGGCTGGTCTGTGCCGGTGCCGCTGTCAGTGGGAGGCTGTTCTGTAGGTTGGGGAGGAGGGGTGCAGCAGGCAGGGCTGGGGAAGCCTGGCTGGTTGAGCTGGTCTCCTCTGCTGTGTGAGGGCAGGTCATAGACTGGTGATCTAACTGCTCCTGCAGCCTGTCTCAGATCGTTATTACTGTTCTGCCTGTCTTTTTGGAGCTCTCTCACCTCCTTTGTTAGATCAGCCAGCTCTCTCTTGAGTCTGTCTCTCTCTTGCTGAACCTCTTTCAGCTGGCTGCTGTCCTGCTCTGTCTGTACCTTGGTTAGGAGCTCCTCTAAGGTGTGGTTGTCTGGTTGCTGTTTGCTCACGCTCTCCCTGTGCAGGACCCCCTCTCCTTCCAGTCTGGTGAACTCATCCCTCATGGCAGCCATGGTGGTGAGGAGGACCACCTCTCCCTCCAGTCTGGTGAACTCATCCCTCATGTCAGCCATGAGGGATGGGGATAGTAGGGGTGAGGGTGGTGCTGGTGGAGTTTGTCTTGTGGGAGGGCATGTCACTGGTGGTGTCCTTCTCTCTCTCTGCTCTCTCCTTAATGGTCTGACAGTATGAAACTCTGTTTCACACAGCCTAATGTTACCTTGCACCATGACTGTCCCAGTCTTGTAGAGGTTGATTGTTATTATGGTACTGTCAGGGTCATCTGTCTCTTTGATTTTCACCCATTACAGATTCCCTCTTTCATTATGGATGGGTAGTGAGAGCAGACTGCTGAGCACCAGGCATTTGGCTGGTCAGTGAGAAAGATTAGATTTTCTCACGTCACTGTTTTTTTGTAGAGGTCTGCAAAAAGGGTTTCTGGCCTCCCCTTTAGTAGTTTCTGTTTAAAATCTTTCCTTGTTGTGTCATTTTTGGCCTCTTTAGGGTAGAGAATGGATTCAGCACTGAGGAGGAGTGGGGACATGGTGCCTGTGGGCTCTGCTACTACAGCTGCTGCTGCGCTGTTCTGCTAACCTGTTGCCATGGCAACCGGTTTGTTCATCTGCTGCTGTTGCTAGCTAGCTCTAATTTAGTTCAAAAACCAGCAAAAAGAGTGACAAATCTTTACACAAAAAAACTGAAGATATGTTTAAAGTTAGTCCGTGCTCCTTTCTGGTTTACTCACTCAGTGTGGTCGTTTGATGTAGTTGTATTAACTCCCCTTGCTAGGTTTGTTCTAGCTCGTTTCTTCTGGATAGCTTGTTAGCCTGCTGGCCTTTGTTGTGTAGGTAGCTAGAGTCAAAACTTCTTAACTTGAGGCACAAAGTTACTTTTAATTCGATTCTGACTGAATATAGTTGTTCTTCATTTCTTGTCTGGAATTCTTTTTCGATTAGAGTGTTTATCTCATTCTTAAAGCAAATAAATATATCAGGAGCTCATGTTGAGCATGTCTCTGACTCTCTCTGATCATATATATATTTTTACCTTTATTTAACCAGGCAAGTCAGTTAAGAACAAATTCTTATTTTCAATGATGGCCTAGGAACAGTGGGTTAACTGCCTGTTGAGGGGCAGAATGACAGATTTGTATCTTGTCAGCTCAGGGATTCGAACTTGCAACCTTTCGGTTACTAGTCCAACGCTCTAACCACTAGGCTACCCTGCCGCCCCATATCTATATCATATTATGTCTGTATACAGTTTTGTAATGATGTGCAAATAGTTAAAGAACAAAAGGGAAAATAAATAAGCATAAATATAGGTTGTATTTGCAATGGTGTTTGTTCATCACTGGTTAACATTTTTTTTTGTGACGTGGCAACAGGTCACACGTTGCTGCTGTGTTGGCACACTGTGGAATTTCACCCAGTAGATATGGGAGTTTTTCAAAATCGGGTTTGTTTTATAATTCTTTGTGGATATGTGTAATCAGAGGGAAATGTGTGTCTCTAATATGGTCATACACTGGGCAGGAGGTTAGGAAGTGCAGCTCAGTTTCCACCTCAAGTTGTGGGCAGTGTGCACATAGCCTGTCTTCTCTTGAGAGCCATGTCTCCCTACCACGGCCTTTCTCAATAGCAAGGCTATGCTCACTGCTCACATAGTCAAAGCTTTCCTTTAAAATTCTTTCCAATGTGTCAAGTAATTATCTTTTTGTTTTCTAATGTTGGGTCTAATTGTGTTGCTGTCCTGGGGCTCTGGGGGTGTGTTTGTGTTTGTGAACAGAGCCCCAGGACCAGCTTGCTTAGGGGACTCTTCTACAGGTTCATCTCTCTGTAGGTGATGGCTTTGTTATGGAGGTTTGGGAAACGCTTCCTTTTTGGTGGTTGTAGAATTTAACGGCTCTTTTCTGGATTTTGATAATTAGCGGGCAGTGGGTTCTATAACTGGTTCAAGTATTTTTTGCCAGAACCTAATTGTATGTCAAACTTTATGTTTCTTTTGAAGTTGAAGCGTTGAAGGCAGTTCTTGCCTTGTCTCTCAAATCGTTCATAGCTTTGTGGAAGTTACCTGTGGTGTTGATGTTTAGGCAGATGGTGTATAGTTTTGTGTGCTCTAGGGCAACGGTGACTAGATGGAATTTGTATTTGTGGTCCTGGCAACTGGACCTTTAATGGAACACCATTATTTTTGTCTTACTGAGATTTACTGTCAGGGCCCAGGTCTGGCAGAATCTGTGCAGTAGATGTAGGTGCTGCTGTGGGCACTCATTGTTTGGTGACAGAAGCACCAGATCATCTGAAAACAGTAGACATTTGACTTCAGATTCTAGTAGGGTGAGGCTGGGCGCTGCAGACTGTTCTAGTGTCTCGTCAATTTGTTGATATATATGTTGAAGAGGGTGGGGTTCAAGCTGCATCCCTGTCTCACCACACAGCCCTCTGGAAATATATATATATATTTTTTGCCAACATGGATTCATATTGATTCCCCAACACCACTTTCCATCAATCTGCTGACCCTCATGCCAAATTGAATGAAAAGCTTTTTTGTTGTTGATATCAACAAAGTATGAGAAGACTTTGCCTTTGTTTTGGTTTGTTCTTTTTCATTTAGGGTTGTTTCTCGCTCTCGGTCTCTCCCTCTCTCTCTATCTGTCTCTCTCTCCCAATTCAATTTAAGGGATTTATTGGCATGGGAAACATATGTTTACATTGCCAAAGCAAGTGAAATAGATAATAAACAAAAGTGAAATAAACAGAAAAAAATTACATTCACAAAAGTTCTAAAATAATAAAGACATTTCAAATGTCATATTATGTCTATATACATTGTTTTAATGATGTCCAAATAGTTCAAGTACGAAAGGGAAAATAAATCAACATAAATATAGGTTGTATTTACAATACTTTACAGTGTTCTTTTCTTGTGGCCACAAATCTTGCTGCTGTGATTGCACACTGGTATTTCACCCAATAGATATTGGATTTTTTTTCTCTCTCTCTCTGCCTCTCTCTGTCTCTCTCTCTCTCTGTGTATCTCTGTCTCTCTCTCTCTGTGTCTCTCTGTCTCGCTCTCTGTATCTCTCTCTCTCTCTCTCTCTCTCTGTATCTCTCTCTCTCTCTCTCTCTGTCTCTGTCTCTCTCTCTCTCTCTCTCTGTCTCTCTGTCTGTCTCTGTGTCTCTCTCCCTCAGGCGGAGATGGTGAAGCGACTGAATGCTATCTGTGCCCAAGTCATCCCGTTCCTTTCACTAGAGGTTAGTGTAACACTGATCTCCAGTTAGTCTCCTGTTCTCTCAGATGTTCAGAAAACTGTCTTCTGATCCAAAGGGTTGAGGAGAAGAAGAGGGAGAGGTAAATGTTTTGTTTATTTCACTTTTGTTCATTATCTATTTCACTTGCTTTGGAAATGTAAAAATATATTTTCCATGCCAATAAAGCCAATTGAATGGAAGAGAGAGAGAGCCCTGCAGTGCCAAGAGCTAAGCAAAGAAAAGAGTCCCCTCATCCAGCTGGTCCTGGGGCTGAGGTCACAAACCTGTTCTACTAACACACTGAAGCCTCAGGACCAGAACATCCAATCAATCAGGATTAAACAAATTACAACATAGTCAAAACAAAACTACATTATGTTTTGGGAAGATTTACTGTCAGGGCCCAGGTCTGGCAGAATCTGTGCAGAATATCTAGGTGCTGCTGTAGACCCTCCTTGGTTGGTGACAGAAGCACCAGATCATCAGCAAACAGTAGACATTTGGCTTCAGATTCTAGTAGGGTGAGGCCGGGTGCTGCAGACTGTTCTAGTGCCCGCGCCAAATCGTTGGTATATATGTTGAAGTGGGTGGGGCTTAAGGTGTATCCCTGTCTCACACCACGACCCTGTGGGAAGAAATGTGTGTGTTTTTTGCCAATTTTAACTGCACACTTGTTGTTTGTGTACATGGATTTTATAATGTCGTATGATTTACCCCCAACACCACTTTCCATCAATTTGTATAGGAGACCCTCATGCCAAAGGCTTTTTTTAAATCAACAAAGCACGAGAAGACTTTAACTTTGTTTTGGTTTGTTTGGCTGTCAATTAAGGTGTGCAGGGTGAATACATGGTCTATTGTACGGTAATTTGGTAAAAAGCCAATTTGACATTTGCTCAGTACATTGTTTTCATTGAGGAAATGTACGAGTCTGCTGTTAATAGTTGATTCTAAGATTTGTATTTGATCATGTAATATATGTTTGCTGTTTGTTCTTTGTTATAGAGCCAAAAAGATTGGAGAAGAGGTTTACCCATACATCTCCATTTTGGATAGATAATTCTTCATGTTGTTGTTTGTTTAGTGTTTTCCAATTTTCCCAGAAGTGGTTAGAGTCTACGGATTCTTCAATTACATTGAGCTGATTTCTGATGTGCTGTTCCTTCTTTTTCCGTAGTGTATTTCTGTATTGTTTTAGTGATTCACCATAGTGAAGGCGTAGACTCAGGTTTTCCGGGTCTCTAGGTTTTTGGTTTGACAGGATTCTCAATTTCTTTCTTAGATTTTTGCATTCTTCATCAAACCATTTGTCATTGTTGTTCATTTTCTTCAGTTTTCTATTTGAGATTTTTAGATTTGATAGGGAGGCTGAGATGTCAAATATACTGTTAAGATCTTCTACTGCCAAGTCTACACCTTCACTATTACAGTGGAAAGTTTTACCCAGGAAGTTGTCTAAAAGGGATTGAATTTGTTGTTGCCTAATTGTTTTTTGGTAGGTTTCCAAACTGCATTCCTTCCATCTATAGCATTTCTTAATTTTACTCAGTTCTTTGGTTTTGATGCCTCATGATTGAGTATTGCTCTGTTCAAGTAGACTGTGATTTTGCTGTGGTCTGATACGGGTGTCAGTGGGCTGACTGTGAACGCTCTGAGAGACTCTGGGTTGAGGTCAGTGATAAACTAGTCTACAGTACTACTGCCAAGGGATGAGCTATAGGTGTACCTACCAAAGGAGTCCCCTCGAAGCCAACCATTGACTATGTACATACCCAGCGTGCGACACCATCTGTCTCCATCTCCATCTGTCTCTGTCTCTTTATCCCCCTGTCTCTACCTCGCCCTGTCTCTATCTCCATCTGTCTCTATCTCTCCCTGTCTCTATCTCCCTGTATCTCAATCTGCCTATTTCTATCTCACCGCCGTCTCTATCTCCCTCCGTCCCTGTGTCTCTGTTTCCCTCTGTCTCCGTCTCCCTCTGTCTCTGTCTCCCCCTGTATCTGTCTCCCTCTGTCTCCGACTCCCTCTGTCTCCCTGTGTCTGTCTCTGCCTCCCTCTGTCTCTGTCTCCCCCTGACTCCCTGTCTCTCTCTCTCTGTCTCCCTGTGTCTCTGTCTCCGTCTCCCTCTGTCTCTGTCTCCCCCTGTATCTGTCTCCCTCTGTCTCCGTCTCCCTCTGTCTCCCTGTGTCTCTCTCTCTGTCTCCCTGTGTCTCTGTCTCCCTGTGTCTCTGTCTCTGTCTCCCTGTGTCTCTGTCTCCGTCTCCCTCTGTCTCTGTCGCCCTCTGTCTCCATCTGCCTCTGTTTCCCTCTGTCTCTGTCTCCCTCTTTCTCTGTCTCCCCATGTCTCTGTCTCCCTCTGTCTCCCTCTGTCTCTGTCTCCCTCTGTCACACTGTATCTCTGTCTCCCTCTGTCTCCCTGTGTCTCTGTCTCTGTCTCCCTGTGTCTCCCTGTGTCTCCCTGTGTCTCTGTTTCCGTCTCCCTCTGTCTTTGTCTCCCTGTTTCCGTCTCCCTCTGTCTCTCTGTCTCCCTCTCCCTCTGTCTCTTTGTCTCCCTCTGTCTCCGTCTCCCTCTGTCGCTCTGTCTCACTCTGTCTCTGTCTCCGTCTCCCTCTGTCTTTCCCTGTGTCTCTGTCTCCGTCTCCCTCTGTCTCTCCCTGTGTCTCTGCTCCGTCTCCCTCTGTCTCTCTCCCTGTGTCTCTGTCTCTCTCCCTCTGTCTCCGTCTCCCTCTGTCTCTCCCTGTGTCTCTGTCTCTGTCTCCAACTCTCAATGTCTGTATTTCTGCGTGTATCAGCACCAGCAGCAGGTGGTCCAGGCGGTGGAAAGAGCAAAACAGGTCACCATGGCTGAACTAAACTCTATCATCGGGGTATGTCTACACACACACACACACACACGCACACGCACGCGTGCACACACATACACACACACACGCACGCACGCACACACACACACACACACGCATGCACGCACACACGCGCACACACACGCGCACACACACACACACACACACACACACACACACACACACACACACACACACACACACACACACACACACACACACACTTGTTTGTCTTACTAACCTTGTGGGGACAAACTATTGATTCCCATTCAAAACCTTAACGGCAACCTTACCACCAAACCCATAACCCTAATTGTTACCACTTAGCAATGTCCCCACTTGTACAAATGTTCCTTGTTTTACTACGATACAGTATTATATATGGAGCTGTAGATTACATACACTACATGACTAAAAGTATGTGGACACCTGCTAGTCGAACATCTCAGTCCAAAATCATGGACATTAATATGGAGTTGGTCCCCCTTTGCTGCTATAACAGCCTCCACTCTTCTGGGAAGGCTTTCCACTAGATGTAGGAACATTGCTGCTATAACAGCCCCCACTCTTCTGGGAAGTCATTAATATGGAGTTGGTCCCCCGCTATAACAGCCTCCACTCTTCTGGGAAGTCATTAATATGGAGTTGGTCCCCCCCTATAACAGCCTCCACTCTTCTGGGAAGTCATTAATATCTCTCTCTTAGTCTCTCTCTCTCTCTCTGTCTCTATCTCAGTGTCTCTCTCTCTCTGAGTGTCTCTCTCTCTTAGTGTCTCTCTCTGAGTGTCTCTCTCTCTCTCTCTCTCTTAGTGTCTCTCTCTCTCAGTGTCTCTCTCTGAGTTCCTCTCTCTCTTAGTGTCTCTCTCTGAGTGTCTCTATCTCTCTCTTAGTGTCTCTCTCTCTCTCTCTCTCTCTCTCTCTCTCAGTGTCTCTCTCTCAGTGTCTCTCTCTCTGTGAGTGTCTCTCTCTCTTAGTGTCTCTCTCTCTTAGGGTCTCTCTCTCTCTCTCTCTCTCTCTCCGTGTGTCTCTCTCTCTCTCTCTCAGTGTCTCTCGCTCTCTGAGTGTCTCTTTCTCTCTCTTAGTGTCTCTCTCTCTCTCTTTCTGTGTCTATTGTAGAGTGGTAATGACAATGGTGTGTGTGTATTCAGCAGCAGCAGCTCCATGCCCAGCACCTATGTCATGGCCCTGCCCTCCCAGTGCCCCTCATGACCCAACCTTCTGTGCACCAACCCCCTCAACCACCCCTACCCACCGCGGGCAGCGCCAGCCTCCTGGCCCTCTCCTCTGCCCCCCTACCCACCGCAGGCAGCAGCAGCCTCCTAGCCCTCTCCTCCACCCTCGCTGCCCATCAGCTGCCCCTAAAGGAGGACAAAAAACACAAGGACAACACCGACAGAGGTAAACACTGAAACTCTACTAGGGGTTACACTAGATAATCCGCTTTCCATTCATTTATTTTGTTTTGTGTTTTTGTTTACAGAGACAGTTTTCAGTAGTACTCTCTAATACAGTCAGGTGGTCTATAACAGGTTTCAGTAGTACTCTCTAATACAGTCAGATGGTCTATAACAGGTTTCAGTAGTACTCTCTAGTCACTCCAATGCCTTGCCGTTCACCTTCGCACCCCTGGGCCAGACTACACTCAATCATAGGACCTACTGAAGAGATGAGTCTTCAATTAAGACCTAAAAGTCGAGACCATGTCTGCGTCTCTCACGTGGATCGGCAGACCATTCGATAAAATTGAACATCTTCCGGTAGAAAGCCCTGCCTTCAGATGTTTGCTTAGAAATTCTAGGGACAATAAGGAGGCCTGTGTCTTGTGACCGTATCGTACGTATAGGTATGACCAAACTGGAGAGAAAGTCCATGTAATGCTTAGCAGTAAAACCTTAAATCAGCCCTTGCCTTAACAGGAAGCCAGTGTAGGGAGACTAGCACTGGAGTAATATGATCACATTTTTGGTTCTAGTAGAGATTCTAGCAGCCGTATTTAGCAGTAACTGAAGTTTATTTAGTGCTTTATCCGGGTAGCCGGAAAGTAGAGCATTGCAGTAGTCTAACCTAGAAGTGACAAAAGCATGGATTAATTTTTCTGCATCAATTTTGGACAGAAGGTTTCTGATTTTTGCAATGTTACGTAGATGGAAAAGGATGTACTTGAAACTGTCTCGATATGTTCGTCAAAAGAGAGATCAGGGTCCAGGGTAACGCCGTAAGTCCTTCACAGTTTTATTTGAGACGACTGTTCAACCACCAAGATTAATTGTCAGATTCAACAGAAGATCTCTTTGTTTCTTGGGACCTAGTTTAAAAGTAGAAAGTTTTCAGCCATCCACTTCCTTATGTCTGAAACACAGGCTTCCAGCGAGGGGAATATTGGGGCTTCACCATGTTTCATTGAAATGTACAGCTGTGTGTCATGTTTCCGAATGACATCGCCAAGAGGTAAAGTATATAGTGAAAACAATAGTGGTCCTAAAACGGAACCTTGACGAACACCGAAGTTTACAGTTGATTTGTCAGAGGACAAACCATTCACAGAGACAAACTGATATCTTTCCGACAGATAAGATCTAAACCAGGCCAGAACGTGTCCGTGTAGACCAATTTGGGTTTCCAATCTCTCCAAAAGAATATGGTGATCGATGGTATCAAAAGTAGCACTAAGGTCTAGGAGCACGAGGACAGATGCAGAGCCTCGGTCTGACGCCATTAAAAGGTAATTTACCACCTTCATAAGTGCAGTCTCAGTGCTATGATGGGGTCTAAAACCAGACTGAAGCGTTTCGTATACATTATTTGTCTTCAGGAAGGCAGTGAGTTGCTGCGCAACAGCTTTTTCTAAGCATTTTTTACCATGGAGCTAGTTTCTTATGACAAAGGTTTTTTACTTTTAGGGGTGCGACTGCATCTAGGGTATTACCCTGTTAAGGTTCAATTTAATTCCTCAGTTAGGTGGTTAACGGCCGTTAACGGGATAATTGTCATCAACATCCGCTGAATTGCATAGTGCCACATTCAAACAATATTACAAAAAATATTTATATTCATGAAATCGCAAGTGCAATATAGGAAAACACAGACTAGTTAACTTTTGTTAATCCACCTGCCGTGTCAGATTTTGAAAATATGCTTTACAGCGAAAACAATCCAAGCATTTGTGTAAGTTTATCGATCGCTCTACAAAACATTATGTACACTTAGCATAAAGTAGCTTGGTCACGAAAATCAGAAAAGCAATCAAATTAATTGTTTACCTTTGACAATCTTTGGATGTTTTCACTCACGAGACTCCCAGTTACACAATAAATGTTCCATTTGTTCCATAAAGATTATTTTTATATCCAAAATAACTCCATTTGTTTGGCGCGCTATGTTCAGAAATAGTCCAAATAGTCTCCATAATGTCCACAGAAACATGTCAAACGTTTTTTATAATCAATCCTCAGGTTGTTTATAAAATATATAATCGATAATATATCAACCTCAACTGTATTTCTCAGTAGGAGAGGGAGAGGCAATGGCTGCCCAAACTCTGTTGCGCGAGCAAAACTCATGCGAACACCTGATGCGATGTTATCTTTCTGGCTCATTTTTCAAAATAAAAGCCTGAAACTATGTCTGAAGACTACTGACACCTTAAGGAAGCGATAGGAAAAGGAATCTGGTTGATATCCCTTTAAATGGAGGAAAGGCAGGCTATGGAACATGGAGTTTTCACAATACAGGCCACTTCCTGGTTTGATTTTCCTCAGGGTTTCGCCTGCAATATCAGTTCTGTTATACTCACAGCTTGGATGTCGTCCCACCACCTCAACAAGACGGCGCTGCTCTTCCTCCCGGGGAAGGCCTCCCCGCTTAATTAAAGACCTCTACATCACGGTTGACTCCACAGTGTCCCCCTCCCAGAGTACAAAGAACCTTGGCGTGACCCTGGACGACACCCTGTTGTTCTCTGCAAACATCAAAGCAGTGACTCCTGCAGGTTCATGCTCAACAACAACCGTAGAGTATGACCCTACCTCACACAGGAACCGGCACAGGTCCTAATACAGGCTCGTCATCTCCCCTCTGGACTACTGCAACATGCTGTTGGCTGGGCTCCCTGCTTGTGCCGTTAAAACCCTGCAACAGAACGCTGCAGCCCACCTTGTTTTGAATCTTTCCCAAGTTCTCCCATGTCACCCTGCTCCTCTGTACACTCCACTGGATTCCAGATGAAGCTCGCATCCACTACAAGACCATGTTGCTTAACTATGGAACAGCAAGAGGAACTGCCCCTCCCTACCTTCAGCTATGCTCCAAACCCTACACTCCAACCTGAGCACTCTGTTCTGCAACATCCTGTCTCTTGGCCCTCCCGGGAAGATCCCGCTCCGCCCAGTCCAAGCTCTGCTCTGTTCTTGCACCCCAATGGTGGAACCCCTGAATCTAGGACTGCAGAGTCTCTGCCTATCTTCAGAAAACATCTGAAACCCTACCTCCTCAAAGAGTATTTTAAATAATCCCATAGCACCCCCCTCACACCACCTCCTCACAATCCCCCCACCCCCCCAAAAAGCCTTTAATGAACTAACACTAACACTCGCACTTGACTTACCAGTAATTGCTTTGACCTAGCTACTTTGAGGTAAATTGAATTACTATTAATGTGATATGTGGTTGTCCCACCTAGCTATCTTAAGATGAATGTAAGTCAATCTTTATAAGACCATCTGCTAAATGACTATAATGGAAATGGAAAATGAAGCAGTGCTATGCTAAGCACTAGTCTAACTCCAGAGTAGCAGTGCTATGCTAATCACTAGTCTAACTCCAGAGTAGCAGTGCTATGCTAATCACTAGTCTAATGACAGAGTAGCAGTGCTATGCTAATCACTAGTCTACCTCCAGAGTAGCAGTGCTATGCTAATCACTAGTCTAATGACAGAGTAGCAGTGCTATACTAATCACTAGTCTAATGACAGAGTAGCAGTGCTATGCTAATCACTAGTCTACCTCCAGAGTAGCAGTGCTATGCTAATCACTAGTCTACCTCCAGAGTAGCAGTGCTATGCTAAGCGCTAGTCTAACTCCAGAGTAGCAGTGCTATACTAATCACTAGTCTAATGACAGAGTAGCAGTGCTATACTAATCACTAGTCTACCTCCAGAGTAGCAGTGCTATGCTAAGCGCTAGTCTAACTCCAGAGTAGCAGTGCTATACTAATCACTAGTCTAATGACAGAGTAGCAGTGCTATACTAATCACTAGTCTACCTCCAGAGTAGCAGTGCTATGCTAAGCGCTAGTCTAACTCCAGAGTAGCAGTGCTATACTAATCACTAGTCTAATGACAGAGTAGCAGTGCTATACTAATCACTAGTCTAATGACAGAGTAGCAGTGCTAATAGTCTACCTCCAGAGTAGCAGTCATGCTAGTCTAACTCCAGAGTAGCAGTGCTATACTAATCACTAGTCTAATCCAGAGTAGCAGTGCTATGCTAAGCGCTAGTCTAACTCCAGAGTAGCAGTGCTATACTAATCACTAGTCTAATGACAGAGTAGCAGTGCTATGCTAAGCGCTAGTCTAACTCCAGAGTAGCAGTGCTATACTAATCACTAGTCTAATGACAGAGTAGCAGTGCTATGCTAATCACTAGTCTAACTCCAGAGTAGCAGTGCTATGCTAGTCTAACTCCAGAGTAGCAGCCTCAGTAGCGTACCTACTCCATTGTTAGCCTGTCAGAGTTTAATAGCTCTCCCTGCGCTAATCTGAATGAGTAAACCCAATAAACACATTTTTGCAGAATGTGTTTTACAGTGACCTGTATGTAAGAGTGTGTGTAGTTATTTGTCTGTATGTGAAATGTTATGGCTTTGGTTTTCTCCCTCTTTCTCACACATTTTCTCTCTCTCTGTCTCTCTCTCTCTGACAATCCTTCAGAAAGAGACTCAGTCAAGGTAAGACTTATTTTCCTTCTAATTCTTCTGGTGTCTTGTTAGCAAGAGGGAGGGAAAGGAGGGCGAGAGAGAGAGTTCAGTGTTTAGGTTAATTTGTCTCTAAACGGTCTGCTCTGTTCCACACAGATGAATAAGCAATGAGATAATTAGCATGGCTTTTTTCACAGACTGAGCACTGTGGGCTTACGCACGCACACGCACACGCACACGCACACACACACACACACACACACACACGCACACGCACACGCACACACACACGCACACACACACACACAGAGACACACACAGAGACACAAACACACACAGATAGAGTTAGAGACACACTTTTTCTCTCTCTCACACTATGTAGTGCAGTGTAGTCACAAGTCACTTTAATGATGTTTACATACTGCTTTACTCATTTAATATGTATATACTGTATTCTGTTCTACTGCTTTACTCATTTAATATGTATATACTGTATTCTATTCTACTGTATTTACTAACTAGTCACTTTAATAATGTTTACATACTGCTTTACTCCTCTCATATGTATATACTGTATTCTATTCTACTGGATTTAGATATTACTGTACTTTTGGAGCTAGGAACACAAGGATTTAGTTAGATATTACTGTACTGTTGGAGCTAGGAACACAAGGATTTAGTTAGATAGTACTGTACTGTTGGAGCTAGGAACACAAGGATTTAGTTAGATAGTACTGTACTGTTGGAGCTAGGAACACAAGCATTTAGTTAGATACTACTGTACTGTTGGAGCTAGGAACACAAGCATTTAGTTAGATACTACTGTACTGTTGGAGCTAGGAACACAAGCATTTAGTTAGATACTACTGTACTGTTGGAGCTAGAAACACAAGCATTTAGTTAGATAGTACTGTACTGTTGGAGCTAGGAACACAAGCATTTAGTTAGAAACTACTGCACTGTTGGAGCTAGGAACACAAGCATTTAGTTAGATACTACTGTTGGAGCTAGGAACACAAGTATTTAGTTAGATACTACTGTTGGAGCTAGGAACACAAGTATTTAGTTAGATACCACTGTTGGAGCTAGGAACACAAGTATTTAGTTAGATATTACTGTACTGTTGGAGCTAGAAACACAAGCATTTAGTTAGATATTACTGTACTGTTGGAGCTGGGAACACAAGCATTTAGTTAGATACTACTGCACTATTGGAGCTGGGAACACAAGCATTTAGTTAGATATTACTGTTGGAGCTAGGAACGCAAAGCATTTAGTTAGATATTACTGCACTGTTGGAGCTAGAAACACAAGTATTTAGTTATATATTACTGCAAATCAAATCAAATCAAATTTATTTATATAGCCCTTCGTACATCAGCTGATATCTCAAAGTGCTGTACAGAAACCCAGCCTAAATCCCCAAACAGCAAGCAATGCAGGTGTAGAAGCACGGTGGCTAGGAAAAACTCCCTAGAAAGGCCAAAACCTAGGAAGAAACCTAGAGAGGAACCAGGCTATGTGGGGTGGCCAGTCCTCTTCTGGCTGTGCCGGGTGGAGATTATAACAGAACATGGCCAAGATGTTCAAATGTTCATAAATGACCAGCATGGTCAAATAATAATAAGGCAGAACAGTTGAAACTGGAGCAGCAGCACAGTCAGGTGGAAGTTGAAACTGGAGCAGCAGCATGGCCAGGTGGACTGGGGACAGCAAGGAGTTATCATGTCAGGTAGTCCTGGGGCATGGTCCTAGGGCTCAGGTCAGTTGAAACTGGAACAGCAGCATGGCCAGGTGGACTGGGGACAGCAAGGAGTCATCATGTCAGGTAGTCCTGGGGCATGGTCCTAGGGCTCAGGTCCTCCGAGAGAGAGACAGAAAGAGAGAAGGAGAGAATTAGAGAACGCACACTTAGATTCACACAGGACACCGAATAGGACAGGAGAAGTACTCCAGATATAACAAACTGACCCCAGCCCCCGACACATAAACTACTGCAGCATAAATACTGGAGGCTGAGACAGGAGGGGTCAGGAGACACTGTGGCCCCATCCGAGGACACCCCCGGACAGGGCCAAACAGGAAGGATATAACCCCACCCACTTTGCCAAAGCACAGCCCCCACACCACTAGAGGGATATCTTCAACCACCAACTTACCAACTGCACTGTTGGAGTTAGGAACACCCACAATAACATCTGTTAAATATGGACCAATAACATCTGTTAAATATGGACTAATAACATCTGATAAATATGGACCAATAACATCTGTTAAATATGGACCAATAACATCTGTTAAATATGGATCAATAACATCTGTTAAATATGGACCAATAACATCTGTTAAATATGGACCAATAACATCTGTTAAATATGGACCAATAACATCTGTTAAATATGGACCAATAACATCTGTTAAATATGGACCAATAACATCTGTTAAATATGGACCAATAACATCTGTTAAATATGGACCAATAACATCTGTTAAATATGGACCAATAACATCTGTTAAATATGTGACCACTCCATGTTTAATATGTTATCTCATGGTCCTCTACCACTCCATGTTTAATATGTTATCTCATGGTCCTCTACCACTCCATGTTTAATATGTTATCTCATGGTCCTCCCCCACTCCATGTTTAATATGTTATCTCATGGTCCTCTACCACTCCATGTTTAATATGTTATTTCATTGTCCTCCCCCACTCCATGATTAATATGTTATCTCCCCCACTCCATGTTTAATATGTTATCTCATGGTCCCCTACCACTCCATGTTTAATATGTTATCTCATGGTCCCCTACCACTCCATGTTTAATATGTTATCTCATGGTCCTCTACCACTCCATGTTTAATATGTTATCTCATGGTCCTCTACCACTCCATGTTTAATATGTTATCTCATGGTACCACTCCATGTTCTACCACTCCATGTTTAATATGTTATCTCATGGTCCTCTACCACTCCATGTTTAATATGTTATCTCATGGTCCCCTACCACTCCATGTTTAATATGTTATCTCATGGTCCATGGTCCCCTACCACTCCATGTTTAATATGTTTATCTCCATGATTAATATGTTATCCTCCTCCCCACTCCATGTTTAATATGTTATCTCATGGTCCTCCCCCACTCCATGTTTAATATGTTATCTCATGGTCCTCTACCACTCCATGTTTAATATGTTATTTCATTGTCCTCTACCACTCCAAATCAAATCAAATCAAATTTATCCATGTTATCTCACTCCTAATCCTCCTACAATAATGCTGCCTGAAGGCTCTGTGATAGGTGTGTCATACCAGTGTGTGTGTGCGCAAATTTTGTTGCAATATTAAATAATCAGTTGTGTGTTGCTGAGAAAAGAGACAGAGATGAATGACTTTCATTACAACACCAGGAAGAGACGTACACACACACACAGCCTTACAACGCTGTTTTGTTTATCTCTGTGGCCTGCAGTCAGACTCTATGAAGCCAATAAGCCCCTGGTCGGTGGTTTCCTGTTGCCCTGGCAACCGTCCACAGGGTTCCGCCAGCTTGTGGCGCGTCTATTACTTCATGTCCTCACTGTTACCTCAGATACTGTTACCTCAGAAATTGTTACCTCAGACACTGTTACCTCAGATAGTGTTACCTCAAAAACTGTTACCTCAGATACTGTTACCTCAGATACTGTTACCACAGAAACTGTTACCTCAGATACTGTTACCTCAGATACTGTTACCTCAGACACTGTTACCTCAGATACTGTTACCACAGAAACTGTTACCTCAGATACTGTTACCTCATATACTGTTACCTCAGATACTGTTACCTCAGATGCTGTTACCTCAGATACGGTTACCTCAGACACTGTTACCGCAGACTCTGTTACCGCAGATACTGTTACCTCAGACACTGTTACTCAGACACTGTTACCGCAGATACTGTTACCTCAGACACTGTTACTCAGACACTGTTACCGCAGATACTGTTACCTCAGACACTGTTACTCAGACTCTGTTACCGCAGATACTGTTACCTCAGACACTGTTACTCAGACTCTGTTACCGCAGATACTGTTACCTCAGACACTGTTACTCAGACTCTGTTACCGCAGATACTGTTACCTCAGACACTGTTACCTCAGACACTGTTACTGCAGATTCTGTTACCGCAGATACTGTTTGTTACCTCAGACACTGTTACCTCAGACACTGTTACCTCAGATACTGTTACCGCAGATACTGTGTGTGTGCTGTTTTGAATGTTGAATTATTGAATCTTGTTTGTGGTGTTGGTTTGATTGAACGGTTGTTACAATGTTGTTGACTTTTGTAGTGATGTAGTGTTTGTTGTCAGGTCTTTGTAGGTCTTTGTCTGGTCTTTGTAGTTCTTTGTCAGGTCTTTGCAGTGGTCTTTGTCAGGCCTTTGGAGGTCTTTGGCAGGTCTTTGTAGTTCTTTGTCAGGTCTTTGTAGTTTTTTGTCAGGTCTTTGTAGTTCTTTGTCTGGTCTTTGTAGTTCTTTGTCAGGTCTTTGTAGTTCTTTGTCAGGTCTTTGTAGTTCTTTGTCAGGTCTTTGTAGTTCTTTGTCAGGTCTTTGTGGGTTTTTTTTGTCAAGTCTTGTAGTGGCCTTATCAGTGGTGTGTTATACAGTAGCTAGTCTAAATATTTAGAAAAAACATTGAATGTGTGTGAAAGCACAGTATGTGCTGTCATCTGTACTGTCTAATACTGCTCTGATCTGTCATCTGTACTGTCTAATGCTGCTCTGATCTGTCATCTGTACTGTCTAATACTGCTCTGATCTGTCATCTGTCTTTCTAATGCCTTATGTCATCTGTACTGGTCTTTGCTGCTTTGATCTGTCATCTGTACTTCTAATGCTGGTCTGATCTGTCATCTGTCACTGTCTTTGCTGTTCTGATCTGTCATCTTTGTCTAATGCTTCTTTGATCAGGTCATCTGTAGTTCTGTCTAATGCTCTTTGATCTGTCATCTGTACTGTCTTTGCTGTTCTGATTGTCAGGTCTTAATGCTGCTTTGATCTGTCATCTGTACTGTCTAATACTGCTCTGATCTGTCATCTGTACTGTCTAATGCCTTATCTGTCATCTGTACTGTCTAAAACTGCTCTGATCTGTCATCTGTACTGTCTAATACTGCTCTGATCTGTCATCTGTACTGTCTAATGCTGCTCTGATCTGTCATCTGTACTGTCTAATGCTGCTCTGATCTGTCATCTGTACTGTCTAATGCTGCTCTGATCTGTCATCTATACTGTCTAATGCTGCTCTTATCTGTCATCTGTACTGTCTAATGCTGCTCTGATCTGTCATCTGTACTGTCTAATGCTGCTCTGATCTGTCATCTGTACTGTCTAATGCTGCTCTGATCTGTCATCTATACTGTCTAATGCTGCTCTGATCTGTCATCTGTACTGTCTAATGCTGCTCTGATCTGTCATCTGTACTGTCTAATGCTGCTCTGATCTGTCACCTATACTGCCTAATGCTGCTCTGATCTGTTATCTATACTGTCTAATACTGCTCTGATCTGTCATCTGTACTGTCTAATACTGCTCTGATCTGTCATCTGTACTGTCTAATGCCTTATCTGTCATCTGTACTGTCTAAAACTGCTCTGATCTGTCATCTGTACTGTCTAATACTGCTCTGATCTGTCATCTGTACTGTCTAATGCTGCTCTGATCTGTCATCTATACTGTCTAATGCTGCTCTGATCTGTCATCTATACTGTCTAATGCTGCTCTGATCTGTCATCTGTACTGTCTAATGCTGCTCTGATCTGTCATCTGTACTGTCTAAGGCTGCTCTGATCTGTCATCTGTACTGTCTAATGCTGCTCTGATCTGTCATCTGTACTGTCTAATGCTGCTCTGATCTGTCATCTGTACTGTCTAATGCTGCTCTGATCTGTCATCTGTACTGTCTAATGCTGCTCTGATCTGTCATCTATACTGTCTAATGCTGCTCTGATCTGTCATCTGTACTGTCTAATGCTGCTCTGATCTGTCATCTGTACTGTCTAATGCCTTATCTGTCATCTGTACTGTCTAATGCTGCTCTGATCTGTCATCTGTACTGTCTAATACTGCTCTGATCTGTCATCTGTACTGTCTAATGCTGCTCTGATCTGTCATCTGTACTGTCTAAACTGCTCTGATCTGTCATCTGTACTGTCTAAAACTGCTCTGATCTGTCATCTGTACTGTCTAATGCTGCTCTGATCTGTCATCTATACTGTCTAATACTGCTCTGATCTGTCACCTATACTGTCTAATGCTGCTCTGATCTGTCATCTGTACTGTCTAATGCTGCTCTGATCTGTCATCTGTACTGTCTAATGCTGCTCTGATCTGTCATCTATACTGTCTAATGCTGCTCTGATCTGTCATCTGTACTGTCTAATGCTGCTCTGATCTGTCATCTGTACTGTCTAATGCTGCTCTGATCTGTCATCTGTACTGTCTAATGCTGCTCTGATCTGTCATCTGTACTGTCTAATGCTGCTCTGATCTGTCATCTGTACTGTCTAATGCTGCTCTGATCTGTCATCTATACTGTCTGGTTGTAGAAAAGGATAATCATTGAAGGGTTAGGGCCAAGAGGAAGGGGAAGGAAGCAAATTGGAACTGTTTTCATCTAGTCACTGACACACACACACACGCGCGCACACACACACACACACACACACACACAGTGTTTGCCAGTCATCAACTCTAGCAGCACGGTAAAGGGCAGGATGAGTTAGTGGAAAGGTCAAGGTAAAGGTCCTGCTGCATTCTCCTCTAATCCTTTTTCTCTCTCCCTTCTCCTCTTCCTCCTCTCCACTTCATTCTCTCATCTTCTCTCCTCTCCTCTTCTTTCGCTCCTATCCTCTCCTCTTCCTCCTATCCCTCCTCTTCCTCCTCTCCCCTACTCTTCCTCCTCTCCTCTTCTTTCTCTCCTCTCCTCTTATTTTTCTCCTCTCCTCTTTATTCTCTCATCTTCTCTCCTCTCCTCTCCTCTTCTTTCGCTCCTATCCTCTCCTCTTCCTCCTATCCCTCCTCTTCCTCCTCTCCTCTACTCTTCCTCCTCTCCTCTTCTTTCCCTCCTCTCCTCTTATTTTTCTCCTCTCCTCTTCATTCTCTCCTCTTCTCTCCTATCCTCTCCTCTCTTTTTCCTTCTCTCCTCTCCTTTCTCTCCTCTTCTTTCTCTCCTCTCCTTTTCATTGTCTTCTCTCCTATCCTCTTCCTCCTCTCCTCTTCTTTCCTCTCCTCTTCATTCTCTTCTCTTCTCTAATCTTCTCCCCTTCATTCTCTCATCTTCTCTCCTCTCCTCTCCTCTTCTTTCGCTCCTATCCTCTCCTCTTCCTCCTATCCTCTCCTCTTCCTCCTCTCCTCTCCTCTTCTTTCTCTCCTCTCCTCTTATTTTTCTCCTCTCCACTTCATTCTCTCCTCTCCTCTTCATTCTCTCCTCCTCTCTCCTATCCTCTCCTCTCTTCTTCCTTCTCTCCTCTCCTTTCTCTCCTCTTCTTTCTCTCCTCTTCTTTCTCTCCTCTCCTCTTCATTCTCTTCTCTCCTGTCCTCTTCCTCCTCTCCTCTTCTCTCCTCTCCTCTTCATTCTCTTCTCTTCTCTAATCTTCTCCCCTTCATTCTCTCACCATCTCTCCTCTCCTCTTCTTTCGCTCCCATCCTCTCCTCCTCCTCCTATCCTCTCCTCTCCTCTTCTTTCTCTCCTCTCCTCTTATTTTTCTCCTCTCCTCTTCATTCTCTCCTCTTCTCTCCTATCCTCTCCTCTCTTCTTCCTTCTCTCCTCTCCTTTCTCCCCTCTTCTTTCTCTCCTCTCCTCTTCCCTCCTCTCCTCTTCATTCTCTTCTCTTCTCTCCTCTTCTCTCCTCTCTCCTATTCCTTTTTATCCTGTACTCACCTCTAAGAAGAGGGGTATTTGGGCTCTTACAAAATCAGACTTGTAAACTAACATTAACTCTCTCTCTCTCTCTCTCTCGCTCTCTCTCTCTCTCTCGCTCTCGCTCTCGCTCTCACTCTCTCTCTCAGAGTCCGTCTGTGTCCCCCTCCTCCAGTTTCCGAGCAGTAGAGAAGCACAGGAGTTCAGGTGACTCCTCAGACAGCAAGAAACAGAAAATGGCTGAAAAGGAGCTGAGCGCCACACGTTACGTGAGTGAGGCAAATTTCAAACCAAAACCCAGAGGATGCACATGTTTATTTCAAAAGCACAGAGCTAACACAGCTGATTCAACTAACCAAACTCTTGCTGATTAATCGATTACGTCAGTCAGGCTTGTCAGTGCCAGGATGTTCTGATGACGCCCTGGTATAGGGTATCTAACTATGGTACATTGTTGAGGAGGATCAATATGTTGTTGTGTTCGTCTCGGGACAATAAAGTTGTATTATATTGTATCTGTTTCAGGACAGCGACGGGGAGAAGAGTGATGACAGCCTAGTGGTGGATGTCTCTAATGAGGTTATATTCTCTCTCTGTCGTATATAAATACTGAACAAACAAACAATGAATGCAACAATTTCAAAGACGTTACTGAGTTACAGTTCATATGAGGAAATCAGTCAATTGAAATCAATCCATTAGGCCCTAATCTATGGATTTCACATGACTGGGAATACAGATATGCATCTGTTGAACTCAGATACCTTAAAAAAAAAGGTAGGGGCTTGGATCAGAAAACCAGTCAGTATCTGGTGTGGCCAACATTTGTCTCATGCAGCGCGACACATCTCTTTCACATAGAGTTGATCAGGCTGTTGATTGTGGCCTGTTGGAATGTTGTCCCACTCCTCTTCAATGACTTTGAGATGTAGCTGGATATTGGCGGAAACTGGAACACGTTGCCGTACACGTAGATCCAGAGCATCCCAAACATGCTCAATGGGTGACACGTCTGGTGAGTATGCAGGCCACAGAGGAACGGTGACATTTTCAGCATCCAGGAATTGTGTACATATCCTTGCGGCATGGGGCCGTGCATTATCATGCTGAAACATGAGGTGATGGCAGCGGATGAATGGCACATCAATGGGCCTCAGGATCTTGTCACAGTATCTCTCTGCATTCGAATTGCCATTGATAAAATGCAATTGTGTTCGTTGTCCGTAGCTTATGCCTGCCCATACTGTAACCCCACTGCCACCATGGGGCACTCTGTTCACAACGTTGACATCAGCAAACTGCTCTCCCACACGATACCATACACGCCGTCTGCCATCTGCCTGGTACAGTTGAAACCAAGATTCATCTGTAAAGATCACACTTCTCCAGCATGCCAGTGGCCATTGTGCTGAAGCATTTGCCCACTGATGTCGGTTACGACGTCGAACTGCAGTCAGGTCAAGACCCTGGTGAGGATGATGACCACACAGATGAGCTTCCCTGAGATGGTTTCTGACAGTTTGTGAAGAAATTCTTTGGTTGTGCAAACATACAGTTTCATCAGCTGTCCGGGTGGCTGGTCTCAAAGGATCCCGCAGGTGAAGAAACTAGATGTGGAGGTCCTGGACTGGCGTGGCTACACGTGGTCTGCGTTTGTGTGGCCGGTTGGACGTACTGCCAAATTCTCTAAAATAATGTTGGAGGCGGCTTATGGTAGAGAAATGAACATGCAATTGTCTGGCAACAGCTCTGGTGGACATTCCTGTAGTCTGCATGCTAATTGCACGCTCCCTCAAAACATGAGACATCTGTGGCATTGTGTTGTGACAAAACTGCACATTTTAAAATACCTTATGCCCCCAGCACAAGGTGCACCTGTGTAATGATCATGCTGTTTAATCAGCTTCTTGATATACCACACCTGTCAGGTGAACCAATTATCTTAACCAATTGGTGAATAACATTTGAGAGAAATCAGCTTTTAGTGAGTACAGAACAATATTTATTTTTTTATTTTAGTTCAGGAAACATGGAACCAACACTTTACCAATACATAGAAATGTAACTCAACCAAACTATTTTCTATTGTTCTCTTTCGCTGTTATCTTAGGATCCTGCCTCTCCTAGAGGAAGCCCCACTCACTCCCCTCGTGAGAACAGATTGGATAAGAGCCGTCTGTTGAAGAAGGAAGTCCCTCCCCTCAGCCCCGCCTCTATGGCCTCGTCCAGTAGTACGCCCTCCAACAAGTCCAAAGACCTCATCATGGTCTGACATCTCATGGCTTTTTTCCCCTTTAATATTTATTTACAACATATTTCTACCTTTACCCCAAGTCTGGAAAATGTGGATTTTCTCATCTCCCATATACCAGAGTTCAGTGCTTAAAAATTGTATTGTTATGAGTGGATTATGAGCCCTTTTTATGTCCAGAATGAGAAGTCCAGCACCCTGACCCCCACCCCCAGCAGCACCTCGACCCCCGGTCTGAGAGGGAAAACGTCAGGACTAGAGGGTGAGACACACTGATGACTTTAAACACGTGTTTAGATTCTTCACATTTCATTGAACCTTCATTTAACCTTTTTAACTAGGCAGGTCAGTTGAACCTTCCTTTAACCTTTGTAACCAGGCAGGTCAGTTGAACCTTCCTTTAACCTTTTTAACCAGGCAGGTCAGTTGAACATTTAACCTTTTTAACCAGGCAGGTCAGTTGAACCTTCCTTTAACCTTTTTAACCAGGCAGGTCAGTTGAACCTTCCTTGAACCTTTTTAACCAGGCAGGTCAGTTGAACCTTCCTTTAACCTTTTTAACCAGGCAGGTCAGTTGAACCTTCCTTTAACCGTTGTAACCAGGCAGGTCAGTTGAACCTTCCTTTAACCTTTTTAACCAGGCAGGTCAGTTGAACCTTCCTTTAACCTTTTTAACCAGGCAGGTCAGTTGAACCTTTAACCTTTTTAACCAGGCAGGTCAGTTGAACCTTTAACCTTTTTAACTAGGCAGGTCAGATGAACCTTCCTTTAACCTTTTTAACCAGGCAGGTCAGTTGAACCTACCTTTAACCTTTTTAATCAACTAGGCAGGTCAGTTGAACCTACCTTTAACCTTTTTAACCAGGAAGGTCAGTTGAACCTTCCTTTAACCGTTGTAAACAGGCAGGTCAGTTGAACCTTCCTTTAACCTTTTTAACCAGGCAGGTCAGTTGAACCTTCCTTTAACCTTTTTAACCAGGCAGGTCAGTTGAACCTTTAACCTTTTTAACCAGGCAGGTCAGTTGAACCTTTAACCTTTTTAACTAGGCAGGTCAGATGAACCTTCCTTTAACCTTTTTAACCAGGCAGGTCAGTTGAACCTACCTTTAACCTTTTTAATCAACTAGGCAGGTCAGTTGAACCTACCTTTAACCTTTTTAACCAGGCAGGTCAGTTTAACCTTCCTTTAACCTTTGTAACCAGGCAGGTCAGTTGAGCCTTCCTTTAACCTTTTAACCAGGCAGGTCAGTTGAACCTTCCTTTAACCTTTTTAACCAGGCAGGTCAGTTGAACCTTTAACCTTTTTAACCAGGCAGGTCAGTTGAACCTTTAACCTTTTTAACTAGGCAGGTCAGATGAACCTTCCTTTAACCTTTTAACCAGGCAGGTCAGTTGAACCTACCTTTAACCTTTTTAATCAACTAGGCAGGTCAGTTGAACCTACCTTTAACCTTTTTAACCAGGCAGGTCAGTTTAACCTTCCTTTAACCTTTGTAACCAGGCAGGTCAGTTGAGCCTTCCTTTAACCTTTTTAACCAGGCAGGTCAGTTGAACCTTCCTTTAACCTTTTTAACCAGGCAGGTCAGTTGAACCTACCTTTAACCTTTTTAATCAACTAGGCAGGTCAGTTGAACCTTCCTTTAACCTTTTTAACCAGGCAGGTCAGTTGAACCTTCCTTTAACTTTTTTAACCAGGCAGGTCAGTTGAACCTTTAACCTTTTTTAATCAACTAGGCAGGTCAGTTGAACCTTCATTTAACCTTTTTAACCAGGCAGGTCAGTTGAACCTTTAACCTTTTTAATCAACTAGGCAGGTCAGTTGAACCTTCATTTAACCTTTTTAACCAGGCAGGTCAGTTGAACCTTCCTTTAACCTTTTTAACCAGGCAGGTCAGTTCAAATCAAATCAAATCAAATTTATTTATATAGCCCTTCGTACATCAGCTGATATCTCAAAGTGCTGTACAGAAACCCAGCCTAAAACCCCATACAGCAAGCATTGCAGGTGTAGAAGCACGGTGGCTAGGAAAAACTCCCTAGAAAGGCCAAAACCTAGGAAGAAACCTAGAGAGGAACCAGGCTATGTGGGGTGGCCAGTCCTCTCCTCGCTGTGCCGGGTGGAGATTATAACAGAACATGGCCAAGATGTTCAAATGTTCATAAATGACCAGCATGGTCGTATAATAATAAGGCAGAACAGTTGAAACTGGAGCAGCAGCACGGTCAGATGGACTGGGGACAGCAAGGAGTCATCATGTCAGGTAGTCCTGGGGCATGGTCCTAGGGCTCAGGTCCTCCGAGAGAGAAAAAAAAGAGAGAATTAGAGAGAGCATATGTGGGGTGGCCAGTCCTCTTCTGGCTGTGCCGGGTGGAGATTATAACAGAACATGGCCAAGATGTTCAAATGTTCATAAATGATCAGCATGTTCGAATAATAAGAAAGCAGAACAGTTGAAACTGGAGCAGCAGCACGGCCAGGTGGACTGGGGACAGCAAGGAGTCATCATGTCAGGTAATCCTGGGGCATGGTCCTAGGGCTCATGTCCTCTGAGAGAGAGAAGGAGAGAATTAGAGAACGCACACTTAGATTCACACAGGACACCGAATAGGACAGGAGAAGTACTCCAGATATAACAAACTGACCCCTGCCCCCCGACACATAAACTACTGCAGCATAAATACTGAAGGCTGAGACAGGAGGGGTCAGGAGACACTGTGGACCCTTCCGAGGACACCCCCGGACAGGGCCAAACAGGAAGGATATAACCCCACCCACTTTGCCAAAGCACAGCCCCCACACCACAAGAGGGATATCTTCAACCACCAACTTACCATCCTGAGAGAGGGCCGAGTATAGCCCACAAAGATCTCCGCCATGGCACAACCCAAGGGGGGGTGCCAACCCAGACAGGATGACCACATCAGTGAATCAACCCACTCAGGTGACGCACCCCTTCCAGGGACGGCATGAGAGAGCCCCAGTAAGCCAGTGACTCAGCCCCTGTAATAGGGTTAGAGGCAGAGAATCCCAGTGGAAAGAGGGGAACCGGCCAGGCAGAGACAGCAAGGGCGGTCCGTTGCTCCAGAGCCTTTCCGTTCACCTTCCCACTCCTGGGCCAGACTACACTCAATCATATGACCCACTGAAGAGATGAGTCTTCAGTAAAGACTTAAAGGTTGAGACCGAGTTTGCGTCTCTGACATGGGTAGGCAGACCGTTCCATAAAAATGGAGCTCTATAGGAGAAAGCCCTGCCTCCAGCTGTTTGCTTAGAAATTCTAGGGACAATTAGGAGGCCTGCGTCTTGTGACCGTAGCGTACGTGTAGGTATGTACGGCAGGACCAAATCAGAGAGATAGGTAGGAGCAAGCCCATGTAATGCTTTGTAGGTTAGCAGTAAAACCTTGAAATCAGCCCTTGCTTTGACAGGAAGCCAGTGTAGAGAGGCTAGCACTGGAGTAATATGATCAAATTTTTTGGTTCTAGTCAGGATTCTAGCAGCCGTACTTAGCACCAACTGAAGTTTATTTAGTGCTTTATCCGGGTAGCCGGAAAGTAGAGCATTGCAGTAGTCTAACCTAGAAGTGACAAAAGCATGGATTAATTTTTCTGCATCATTTTTGGACAGAAAGTTTCTGATTTTTGCAATGTTACGTAGATGGAAAAAAGCTGTCCTTGAAATGGTCTTGATATGTTCTTGAAAAGAGAGATCAGGGGCCAGAGTAATGCCGAGGTCCTTCACAGTTTTATTTGAGACGACTGTACAACCATTAAGATTAATTGTCAGATTCAACAGAAGATCTCTTTGTTTCTTGGGACCTAGAACAAGCATCTCTGTTTTGTCCGAGTTTAAAAGTAGAAAGTTTGCAGCCATCCACTTCCTTATGTCTGAAACACATGCTTCTAGCAAGTGCAATTTTGGGGCTTCACCATGTTTCATTGAAATGTACAGCTGTGTGTCATCCGCATAGCAGTGAAAGTTAACATTATGTTTTCGAATAACATCCCAAGAGGTAAAATATATAGTGAAAACAATAGTGGTCCTAAAACGGAACCTTGAGGAACACCGAAATTTACAGTTGATTTGTCAAATCAAATCAAATCAAAATCAAATCAAATTTATTTATATAGCCCTTCGTACATCAGCTGATATCTCAAAGTGCTGTACAGAAACCCAGCCTAAAACCCCAAACAGCAAGCAATGCAGGTGTAGAAGCACGGTGGCTAGGAAAAACTCCCTAGAAAGGCCAAAACCTAGGAAGAAACCTAGAGAGGAACCAGGCTATGTGGGGTGGCCAGTCCTCTTCTGGCTGTGCCGGGTGGAGATTATAACAGAACATGGCCAAGATGTTCAAATGTTCATAAATGACCAGCATGGTCGAATAATAATAAGGCAGAACAGTCAGGTGGAAGTTGAAACTGGAGCAGCAGCATGGCCAGGTGGACTGGGGACAGCAAGGAGTCATCATGTCAGGTAGTCCTGGGGCATGGTCCTAGGGCTCAGGTCAGTTGAAACTGGAACAGCAGCATGGCCAGGTGGACTGGGGACAGCAAGGAGTCATCATGTCAGGTAGTCCTGGAGCTCAGGTCCTAGGGCTCAGGTCCTCCGAGAGAGAGAAAGAAAGAGAGAAGGAGAGAATTAGAGAACGCACACTCAGATTCACACAGGACACCGAATAGGACAGGAGAAGTACTCCAGATATAACAAACTGACCCCAGCCCCCGACACATAAACTACTGCAGCATAAATACTGGAGGCTGAGACAGGAGGGGTCAGGAGACACTGTGGCCCCATCCGAGGTCACCCCCGGACAGGGCCAAACAGGAAGGATATAATTGTCAGAGGACAAACCATTCACAGAGACAAACTGATATCTTTCCGACAGATAAGATCTAAACCAGGCCAGAACTTGTCCGTGTAGACCAATTTGGGTTTCCAATCTCTCCAAAAGAATGTGGTGATCGATGGTATCAAAAGCAGCACTAAGGTCTAGGAGCACGAGGACAGATGCAGAGCCTCGGTCCGATGCCATTAAATGTCATTTACCACCTTCACAAGTGCCGTCTCAGTGCTATGATGGGGTCTAAAACCAGACTGAAGCATTTCGTATACATTGTTTGTCTTCAGGAAGGCAGTAAGTTGCTGCGCAACAGCCTTTTCTAAAATTTTTGAGAGGAATAGAAGATTCGATATAGGCCGATAGTTTTTTATATTTTCTGGATCAAGGTTTGGCTTTTTCAAGAGAGGCTTTATTACTGCCACTTTTAGTGAGTTTGGTACACATCCGGTGGATAGAGAGCCGTTTATTATGTTCAAGGGCCAAGCACAGGAAGCAGCTCTTTCAGTAGTTTAGTTGGAATAGGGTCCAGTATGCAGCTTGAAGGTTTAGAGGCCATGATTATTTTCATCATTGTGTCAAGAGATATAGTACTAAAACACTTGAGTGTCTCCCTTGATCCTAGGTCCTGGCAGAGTTGTGCAGACTCAGGACAACTGAGCTTCGAAGGAATACGCAGATTTAAAGAGGAGTCCGTAATTTGCTTTCTAATAATCATAATCTTTTCCTCAAAGAAGTTCATGAATTTATCACTGCTAAAGTGAAAGTCATCCTCTCTTGGGGAATGCTGCTTTTTAGTTAGCTTTGCGACAGTATCAAAAAGGAATTTCGGATTGTTCTTATTTTCCTCAATTAAGTTTGAAAGATAGAGCCCTTACTGCTGCTCGATCATCCTTCGGTACTGCACGGTACTGTCTTTCCAAGCTAGTCGGAAGACTTCCAGTTTGGTGTGGCGCCATTTCCGTTCCAATTTTCTGGAAGCTTGCTTCAGAGCTCGGGTATTTTCTGTGTACCAGGGAGCTAGTTTCTTATGAGAAATGTTTTTAGTTTTTAGGGGTGCAACTGCATCTAGGGTATTGCGCAAGGTTAAATTGAGTTCCTCAGTTAGGTGGTTAACTGATTTTTGTCCTCTGGCGTCCTTGGGTAGACAGAGGGAATCTGGAAGGACATCAAGGAATCTTTGTGTAGTCTGTGAATTTATAGCACGACTTGAACCTTTATAGTCAGTTGAACCTTTAACCTTTTTAATCAACTAGGCAGGTCAGTTGAACCTTCCTTTAACCTTTTTAACCAGGCAGGTCAGTTGAACCTTCCTTTAACCTTTTTAACCAGGCAGGTCAGTTGAACCTTTAACCTTTTTAATCAACTAGGCAGGTCAGTTGAATCTTCCTTTAACCTTTTTAACCAGGCAGGTCAGTTGAACCTACCTTTAACCTTTTAAACCAGGCAGGTCAGTTGAACCTTCCTTTAACCTTTTTAACCAGGCAGGTCAGTTGAACCTTCCTTTAACCCTCTCTGTTGGATAGCCTTAGCCAGTTAGCTAACATAGCATCCCTCTCTGTTGGATAGCCTTAGCCAGTTAGCTAACATAGCATCCCTCTCTGTTGGATAGCCTTAGCCAGTTAGCTAACATAGCATCCCTCTCTGTTGGATAGCCATAGCCAGCTAGCTAACATAGCATCCCTCTCTGTTGGATAGCCTTAGCCAGCTAGCTAACATAACATCCCTCTCTGTCGGATAGCCTTAGCCAGTTAGCTAACATAGCTAACTGGCTATTTTAGCTAGTATGGTAGTATGTGCCAGGCGCACCTAGTAAATCCTCTACAATCAAGCAGTACAGAATACAGTCAGCAAGCAGTTTAGCAGTTACACCGCCGGGCCCCGGTGGCAATAAATTAATAAAACCAAAAGTTTACTTTGACTTGGAAGAGATCCAGTGTTGGATAGCCATAGCCATAGCCAGCTAGCTAACATAGCATCCCTCTCTAGCTAAGGCTATCCAACAGAGAGGGATGATATGTTAGCTAGCTGGCTATGGCTATCCAACAGAGAGGGATGCTATGTTAGCTAGCAGGCTAAGGCTATCCAACAGAGAGGGATGCTATGTTAGCTAACTGGCTATGGCTATGGCTATCCAACACTGGATCTCTTCCAAGTCAAAGTAAACTTTTGGTTTTATTAATTTATTGCCACCGGGGCCCGGCAGTGTAACTGCTAAACTGCTTGCTGACTGTATTCTGTACTGCTTGATTGTAGAGGATTTACTAACGCGTTTTTAGTAACTATGTTGACTATGACTTTAGCTACATGGTGACAATGATATAGGCTGTGTGGCGTTATGAAGGTCTGTCTTGAAGGTTTTTTCACCTGGTTACAGAAAGTCCACAAGCGAAGAGAAAAGGTGAGAGGAGGAGAACATGTAGATGTGAGAAGGAATTATACAATGAGCAAAATGATCATGCTGTTTGTATGTGGCTGCTATGAAACTGAAACTGACACGGTTGCGTGTGATTACCGGTGTATTCATTCAGCCGATTCTGTTGAAAAACTTTTCTTGAACGGAAACAAGCAGAATGAAACGGGGATAAACGTACCTGCATTTGTCCAATAGAGACTCTCCTTTCCAACTGTTGGACTAATGATTACAACCTAGATTAGATAGATGCAGGCAAGAGTGTGCAAGGAGGTATTGAATGTGTCACTGTCTGTCACCTTGATTAGTCTAATTGTTCTCTTGACCTGTGTGCACCTACGTTTTACACTTTCATTCATAGGCTGTAGCAACCTCACGATGGGTACAGGGAACATTCTAGTATCATGTAGGAGCCTAAACCTATCACTGTTACATTGAACTGAGTGAATGGAATATGAATGACAGTAACCTAAACCTATTGATGTTACATTGAACTGGGTGAATATGAATGACAGTAACCTAAACCTATCACTGTTACATTGAACTGGGTGAATGGAATATGAATGGCAGTCATCCAATATAATGTAATAGAAATAAGTCCGTGTTTATCAAAATAAAATTGTCCTCTCTGATCTTAAAAAACAGACCTCAACTGCTTCATACACACAGGAAACTGTTGAGCATGAAAGACCCAGTAGCGTTGTAGTTCTTGACACACTCAAACCGGTGGCACCTACTACCGTACCCCGTTCAAAGTCACTTAAATATTTTGTCTTGCCCATTCACCCTCTGAATGACACACATACACAATCCATGTCTCAATTATCTCAAGGCTTAAATATCCTTCTTTAATCTGTCTCCTCCCCTTCATCGACACTGATTGAAGTGGATTTAACAAGTGACATCAATAAGGGATCATAGCTTTCACCTGGATTCACCTGGTCAGTCTATGTCATAGAAAGAGCAGGTGTTCCTAATGGTTTGTCCACTCAGTGTATATGGAAGTACTTTAGTGCCCCCAAAAAGTGGTTCCATTTATTTTATATATATATATAATTTCCTGAGCATATTTTATCTGTTGGATAGGACAGACACTTCAAAATATATTTTCTATGGGCTAATAGCAGTAAGGCCAAATTCAATGTTTCATCAAAATGATTTTAAATATTTTTTTTTATACTTAAAGGTGTTAATTAGCAATTCCAGGTGTTCGCTTAGTAGAACCCAGGCTCTTAGACTTTAGGGGGTTGATTTGTAGCTTAGTAGAACCCAGGCCTTTAGATCTTAGGGGGTTGATTTGTAGCTTAGTAGAACCCAGGCCTTTAGATCTTAGGGGGTTGATTTGTAGCTTAGTAGAAGCCAGGCCTTTAGATCTTAGGGGGTTGATTTGTAGCTTAGTAGAACCCAGGCCTTTAGATCTTAGGGGTTGATTTGTAGCTTAGTAGAACCCAGGCCTTTAGATCTTAGGGGGTTGATTTGTAGCTTAGTAGAACCCAGGCCTTTAGATCTTAGGGGGTTGATTTGTAGCTTAGTAGAACCCAGGCCTTTAGATCTTAGGGGGTTGATTTGTAGCTTAGTAGAACCCAGGCTGTTAGATTTTAGGGGGTTGACTTATGTTGTTTGTTCCAGGCCCTGGTCTGCGTCCCCTGGCGTTGCCGTGTCCTTACCCGGGTGCGTTTGGCATGGTGCCCCACCCAAGCCTCAACGGGCTGAACGGCGACCTGGGCGGAGCCAGCGCCTACGCCTCCCTACACAACCTGTCTCCTCAGATGAGTGCAGCTGCTGCAGTCGCGGCCTACGGACGATCACAAGTGGTACGCTATTCTCCCATCTCAACTCACAACAAATCACATGTCCACCATCTTATTAGTGTCACTCAATCTTCTTTCATTGACACAAATTATAAAGTGGTTGGACAATGTTTGAGCGATATCAAAATCAAATCACATGTTATTTGTCACATGCTCCGTAAACAACAGGTGTAGACTAACAGTGAAATGCTCCGTAAACAACAGGTGTAGACTAACAGTGAAATGCTCCGTAAACAACAGGTGTAGACTAACAGTGAAATGCTCCGTAAACAACAGGTGTAGACTAACAGTGAAATGCTCCGTAAACAACAGGTGTAGACTAACAGTGAAATGCTCCGTAAACAACAGGTGTAGACTAACAGTGAAATGCTCCGTAAACAACAGGTGTAGACTAACAGTGAAATGCTGACTTGCAGGTCCTTCCCAACAATGCAGAGAGAATTAATAGAAAAGTAAAGATACCGAGAAATAAATACACAATGAGTAACTTGGCTATAGTTACTTTGGTGGAAATTCAACACCAAGGACACCTGAGGTCAATATTAAAATGAATCCGTTTTTATTCTCAGTTAACTGGAGAGGTTACAACAAACACACTCAGAACAGGTCGGTCAACTGCTCCGCCAGTGCAGTCTCTTCCTTCCTGTTATATTACACTGACCCCCCCCCAGAATTTGTAAGATAATGGTTGAAATGACACAGACGGAGGCTAAAATAGTCAATAAGGTTTATTCACGAGAGTCCTGGTTAGTTGTACAAAATCATTTTATACTGGCGTCTTACGCACATACATGTTGATTATTTAACTAGGCAAGTCAGTTAAGAACAAATTATTATTTTCAATGACAGTCTAGGAACAGTGGGTTTAACTGCCTGTTCAGGGGCAGAATGACAGATTTGTACCTTGTCAGCTCGGGGGTTTGAACTAGTCCAACACTCCAACCACTAGGCTACCCTACGCACACACTGTCCTGCTACCCAGCCGACAAAGATTAGGGGAGTCACTCCCCGTCCTCCGTCAAGATAGGTAGACCCTGGGAAGTACTCTCAGTGGCCCCCAGCCAAGGTCGGCACCGAATCTTGCTCAGATGGTCTGTTTTTAAGATACTACTGTATAATAGACATTGTTACAGTTATATTGTTTTACCCTAATTCTGACTAAAACTACACACATCATGACTAAAACTACACACATAATTTATTATAATTTTAAGATTCTAATCAATTTCATACAATTATATGGCTTCAGGGTGGAATATTCTAGTCATTCATTTAAACCTATAAATTCCATCAACAGATTGACAGGGGTTGGTTCCTGCAGGTGGCTGGCTACGCAGTCATGGTTGACAGGGGTTGGTTCCTGCAGGTGGCTGGCTACGCAGTCATGGTTGACAGGGTTTGGTTCCTGCAGGTGGCTGGCTATGCAGTCATGGTTGACAGGGTTGGTTCCTGCAGGTGGCTGGCTACGCAGTCATGGTTGACAGGATTGGTTCCTGCAGGTGGCTGGCTATGCAGTCATGGTTGACAGGGTTTGGTTCCTGCAGGTGGCTGGCTACGCAGTCATGGTTGACATGGTTTGGTTCCTGCAGGATGGCTGGCTTCGCAGTCATGGTTGACAGGGTTTGGTTCCTGCAGGTGGCTGGCTACGCAGTCATGGTTGACAGGATTTGGTTCCTGCAGGTGGCTGGCTACGCAGTCATGGTTGACAGGGTTTGGTTCCTGCAGGTGGCTGGCTACGCAGTCATGGTTGACAAGGTTTGGTTCCTGCAGGTGGCTGGCTACGCAGTCATGGTTGACAGGGTTGGTTCCTGCAGGTGGCTGGCTACGCAGTCATGGTTGACAAGGTTTGGTTCCTGCAGGTGGCTGGCTACGCAGTCATGGTTGACAGGGTTGGTTCCTGCAGGCTACGCAGGAGTCGTGTCTTTGGCTATGCCGGATTAAGTGATATGACATGCTATTCTATAAAATCCTTTCTCCATAATTAGTATTACCTGATTGAGCTAATCATGTAAATGTAATTAACTAGAGTGTCGGGGCACCACAAAATAGTATTTATAGACCTGCTATCTTCCGAATAAACTCTCAAAGACCTAGTAATATTTTACATCAATAGCAGTCAATATTAATAGTCACCTTAATTCAGTCTCATCTGAAAGTTGAAAATTCTTGGTTATCTTCACGAACCCTGGCAAACAAGTTGAATCAGCAATACAAAATTGGGTTTAATTATTTATTGACTAAATACCTAACTAATCACACAGAATCACATATACACAGAATGAATCATAACTTGATTACTAATTACGTCATAAAGGAAAACGTCCCTAGCGGACGGAACAGATTCTGACAGCTGGTTACACAAAAGAAAAGGGGCTGGGTTTGAGTGAAAGAGCGGGAAGACTGAGGGACACAGGGAGAAGCTGTGCTATCTTAAATACAGTATTTTATGCATTCTAAATTAACGCCCATTTGGAAAAGGAAAATGCAATAAATATTTACTCTGAGCGGCGCTGCGGTAGGTTGGTGGTAGATGGAAGGCCGTGTTGCCAAACCGAGTCCTTTGTCCTTTGAAGAATGTCTCTGGTGGTCAATTAGATACGTTGTAGTAACGTCGTTGTGTGGTAGATGGGATATTCTGTCTGTTCTTTCCTAGCCCACGTTTGCAGCTGCTGTTGCTAACTCAACAGCTAGGAGGTATCACTTCTGTAGTGAATAAGAGTTCAAAGTTCATACCATTCACAACCAAGCAACACGCTGAGGTTGGCTTAGTTCTGTAGTTGACATGTTGGTCCTTTTAACGTATGGACCGTCGTCCTCACATCCTCGGAACAGGAGGTTACATTGTCGTCAAGGCTTTATATAGTGGAGCAAGAAGGGTGTGTTTGAAAAGTTGTATAACCCATGTCTCTTCACAGGGGCGGGCCACTGATTGAGCAGAGCCCTAACCTCATGAAAACCCAAATCTCTCATTTGGAAGCTAAAATTACTTTTCACCAATCATTTTATATTCAAACATTTGAATTGAACAATTCCATGTGAATACGATAACTCTGATGTGTAGACTTTCCACTGTAGAGTTTATGTCATCCTAGCATCGATCAGAATGTCTCAGATGACAACCGATCTGACTTCATATTTATTAAGTACCACCGCATATGTTCAATTCGTCGGATTTTCCAGAATATAGTTCATTTCCCCCCACCTTCTGATGTTGCCAGAATCTCTATGTTAACCAAGGGGTTTTCAAATGTCACATCAGTAGGGTAGAGAGAGGAAAAAGGGGGGAAGAGGTATTTATGACTGTCATAAACCTACCCCCAGGCCAATGTCATGACACAGGCATGGTTGACAGGGTTGGTTCCTGCAGGTGGCTGGCTACGCAGGCATGGTAGACAGGGTTGGTTCCTGCAGGTGGCTGGCTACGCAGGCATGGTTCATAGGGTTGGTTCCTGCAGGTGCCCGGCTGTTATCTTGCGGGCTCAGCAATGTCTCCTATCTTAACTTCCAGAACATATTCTGGGTGTTGTGCCAATTGGTCTGAGGAGGTCACAGTCACCATCACGAACAAGGATAGTGAGAGAAGATGCACACTGTGTACAATTCAAGGCTATGTCTTCAGATAATAACATTTTCTCTCACATTACGTTCCCCAGCAAGAAAACAAAATGTCGCTCAAACAGAAGGGGAACGAACAAAGAGTCACTGACAACAACCAAAGCGAAACAGGTGGTGTTTTATGAGGGGTTCTGAAAGACGCTCTTGGGGGTGCCCACTGAGAGACACTCATGGGGGTGTCCACTGAAAGACACTCATGGGGGTGTCCACTGAAAGACACTCATGGGGGTGTCCACTGAAAGATGACTAGCAACAACAACTGGTATCTAAAGGACAGCCACCATGAGAGCCCAAGAAGAGGCAAACCAGAAGAAATCCCAACACCAAACTTAAAGACAGGAAGCAAACCAAAAAGGTGGAGCAAAACCAAATCATATAAAGGACTGCTTGTCTAGAAATCAAAATGGGGAGTGCCAACTAAAGGTGTTAACCCTCCACATCTACCAAGACAACTGGAGCACTGGGCCAGACACTCTTAAATAACACCTGGGCCAGCTACTCTTAAATATCACCTGGGCCAACTAAAGGTGTTAACCCTCCACATCTACCAAGACAACTGGAGCACTGGGCCAGCCACTCTTAAATATCACCTGGGCCAGCCACTCTTAAATATCACCTGGGTCAGACACTCTTAAATATGACCTGGGCCAGACACTCTTAAATATCACCTGGGCCAACTAAAGGTGTTAACCCTCCACATCTACCAAGACAACTGGAGCACTGGGCCAGACACTCGTAAATATCAACTGGGCCAGCCACTCTTAAATATCACCAGGGCCAACTAAAGGTGTTAACCCTCCACATCTACCAAGACAACTGGAGCACTGGGCCAGCCACTCTTAAATATGACCTGGGCCAGACACTCTTAAATAACACCAGGGCCAGACACTCTTAAATATCACCTGGGCCAGACACTCTTAAATATCATCCGGGCCAGACACTCTTAAATATCACCTGGGCCAGACACTCTTAAATATCACCTGGGACAGACACTCTTAAATATCACCTGGGCCAGACACTCTTAAATAACACCAGGGCCAGACACTCTTAAATATCACCTGGGCCATACACTCTTAAATATGACCTGGGCCAGACACTCTTAAATATGACCTGGGCCAGACACTCATAAATAACACCAGGGCCAGCCACTCTTTAAATATCACCTGGGCCAGCCACTCTTTAAATATTACCTGGGCCAGACACTCTTAAATATCACCTGGGCCAGCCACTCTTAAATATCACCTGGGTCAGCCACTCTTAAATATCACCTGGGCCAGACACTCTTAAATATCTCCTGGGCCAGCCACTCTTAAATATCACCTGGGCCAACTAAAGGTGTTAAACCTCCACATCTACCAAGACAACTGGAGCACTGGGCCAGACACTCTTAAATATCACCTGGGCCAGACACTCTTAAATATCACCTGGGCCAGCCACTCTTAAATATGACCTGGGCCAGACACTCTTAAATATGACCTGGGCCAGACAGTCTTAAATATCACCTGGTTCAGCCACTCTTAAATATCACCTGGGCCAGCCACTCTTTAAATATCACCTGGGCCAGACACTCTTAAATAACACCTGGGCCAGCCACTCTTAAATATCACCTGGGCCAGACACTCTTAAATAACACCAGGGCCAGCCACTCTTAAATATCACATGGGCCAGCCACTCTTAAATATCACCTGGGCCAGCCGCTCTTTAAATATCACCTGGGCCAGCCACTCTTTAAATATCACCTGGGCCAGCCACTCTTAAATAACACCTGGACCAGCCACTCTTAAATATCACCTGGGCCAGCCACTCTTAAATATGACCTGGGCCAGCCACTCTTAAATATCACCTGGACCAGCCACTCTTTAAATATCACCTGGGCCAGCACAGGTTAAACACCAATTGGTGCCCCCTTCGTGCTAAAGTCCAACCGTCAAAACATAAATTGAAAATCCAAAGCCTGTAACAAAACTATATACACAAAAGTATGTGGACATCCTTCAAATGAGTGGATTCGGCTGTTTGCTGACAGGTGTACAGCACTTGCCCCAGTCAACTGTAATTGCTGTTATTGTGAAGTGGAACCGTCTAGGAGCAACAACGGCACAGCCACCAAGTACGTAGCGCATAAAAATCATCTGTCTTCAGTTGCAACACCCACTACTGAGTTCCAAACTGTTTCTGGAAGCAACTTCATCACAATAACTGTTTGTCTGGGGCTTTCTGAAATGGGTTTCCATGGCCGAGCAGCTTCACACAAGCCTAAGATCACCATGATCAATGCCAAGCGTCGGCTGGAGTGGTGTAAAACTCACCGCTATTGGACTCTGGAGAAGTGAAAACGCGTTCTGTGGAGTGATGAATCACGCTTCACTATCTGGCAGTCCAACGGACAAATCTGGGTTTGGCCGATGCCAGGAGAACGCTACCTGCCTTAATGCATAGTGTCAACTGTAAAGTTTGGTGGAGGATGAATAATGGTATGGGGCTGTTTTTCATGATTTCAGCAATGCCCCTTAGTTCCAGTGAAGGGAAATCTTAACTGTACCGCATACAATTCTGTTTTTCCAACTTTTGGCAACAGTTTGGGGAAGGCCCTTTCCTGTTTCAGCATGACAATGCCCCCGTGCAAAAAGAGAGGTCCATACAGAAATTGTTTGTCAAGATCGGTATGGAAGAACTTGACTGGCCTGCACAGAGCCCTGACCTCACCCAGAGAAACATAGGATATTACGAGGTTAGTATTAGCTTTTCCGATGTCCAGAAGCCGTTTTTGGTCATAGGAAACAATGAGGGAGATGTTATGTACAAAAAAGGTTAAGATCAGCAACAACAATAGCAAAAATAGCAGAATTGGTCTGGAGTACATTTTGGTTATTTAGCAGACGCTCTTATCTAGAGTGACTTACAGGAGCAATAAGTGGTAGGTGCCTTGCTCAAGGGCACATTGGCATATTTTTCACCTAGTCTGCTCTAGGATTCGAACCAGCGACCATTCGGTTACTTGCCCAACACTCATAACCGCCAGGCTACAGCCGCCATCTCATCAAGGGGCAATGTTTGAACAATATCAATTGAAAGTCACATAAAAGTGCATCATTTAAACTGCATTTTGGTTTGAAGGGTACAAGATGCTTGAATGATTTCCTTAAAAGAGATAATAAATTAATCTCTCTTCTGTTCTCCATCCTCCAGGTTGGTTTTGACCCCCACCACCACATGAGGGTCCCTGGTCTTCCCCCCAACCTCTCTGGCATTCCTGGAGGAAAACCGTACGTCTCCCTTTTTCATGTGGATGCTTTTGAAAAATAGATTCTCTAGATAGATTCTCCAGAATATAAAATAAACCCTCCTCTTCATCACCTCTCCTCCTCCTCTAAGAGCCTATTCCTTCCACGTGAGTACTGAGGGCCAGATGCAGCCGGTACCGTTCCCTCCGGACGCCCTGATAGGCCCGGGGATTCCCCGGCACGCCCGTCAGATCAACACACTGAGCCACGGCGAGGTGGTGTGTGCCGTCACTATATCCAACCCAACCAGACACGTCTACACAGGAGGGAAGGGCTGTGTCAAGATCTGGGACATCAGCCAGCCCGGCAGCAAGAGCCCTGTGTCACAACTAGACTGTCTGGTGAGAATACTATACAGGAAGTTTTTCTGCCATTTAAATCTTGGTGCGGGCTGCCTGGGGGGCTGGGGGGGTCAGTTATCTTTTCCAATCTATTTACTTTTTAAAAATAATCTTTGATAACTAGATGGTCGAGAATAAATGAAAATTAAACAATTAATTTATTACTATTGATTTTGTTATTGTTTGAACATAAGACCACCGCATTAGCAATGAAAAATTAATCGAACTAAGCTTTAAAACTAAAAAGAGATTGAGGGAGGAAGGTCGAGAGGGAGGTCTGAGAGAAGAGAGGGAGGTCTGTAGAGAAGAGAGGGAGGTCGAGAGAGAAGGGAGAGAGGTCTGGAGAGAAGAGAGGGTGGTCGAGAGAGGGAGGTCGAGAGAGGAGAGAGGGAGGTTGAGAGAGTAGAGAGGGATGTCGAGAGAGAAGGGAGGGAGGTAGAGAGGGAGGTAGAGAGGGAGGTAGAGAGAGCAGTAGAGGGAGGTAGAGACAGAGGTAGAGAGGGAGGTAGAGACAGAGGTAGAGAGGGAGGTCGAGAGGGTGGTCGAGAGAGGAGAGAGGGAGGGCGAGAGAGGTCGAGAGAGGTAGAGAGAGAGGTCGAGAGAGAGGTAGAGGGAGGTAGAGAGAGAGGTCGAGAGAGAGGTAGAGGGAGGTAGAGAGAGGGAGGTCGAGAGGGAGGACGAGAGGGAGGTAGAGAGAGAGGTAGAGCGGGAGGTAGAGAGAGAAGAGAGGGATGTCGAGAGGGAGGTAGAGCGGGAGGTAGAGAGAGAAGAGAGGGATGTCGAGAGGGAGGTAGAGAGAGGTAGAGAGAGAAGAGAGGGAGGTCGAGAGGGAGGTCGAGAGGGAGGTAGAGAGAGAGGTAGAGCGGGACGTAGAGAGAGAGGTAGAGCGGGAGGTAGAGAGAGAGGTAGAGTGGGAGGTAGAGAGAGAGGTAGAGCGGGAGGTTGAGAGGACTGTCTGGTGATTGAGTGTGTTGTGTGTGTTGCGTTACATCTTAGGTAAGTGCTTCCTCTAAATGATTTGTCCCGGGTGTGTGTGTTGGCCCACCAAATAACGCATGTCTCCTGTTGTGTTTATGATAGTAGCTATGTAAATCAAATCAAATCAAATTACATGAGTCACATGCGCCGAATATTACAGTGAAATGCTGAATAGACCTTACAGTGAAATACTGAATACAACAGGTGTAGTAGACCTTACAGTGAAATACTGAATACAACAGGTGTAGTAGACCTTACAGTGAAATGCTGAATACAACAGGTGTAGTAGACCTTACAGTGAAATGCTGAATACAACAGGTGTAGTAGACCTTACAGTGAAATGCTGAATACAACAGGTGCAGTAGACCTTACAGTGAAATGCTGAATACAACAGGTGCAGTAGACCTTACAGTGAAATGCTGAATACAACAGGTGTAGTAGACCTTACAGTGAAATGCTGAATACAACAGGTGCAGTAGACCTTACAGTGAAATGCTGAATACAACAGGTGTAGTAGACCTTACAGTGAAATGCTGAATACAACAGGTGCAGTAGACCTTACAGTGAAATGCTGAATACAACAGGTGTAGTAGACCTCACAGTGAAATGCTGAATACAACAGGTGTAGTAGACCTTACAGTGAAATGCTGAATACAACAGGTGTAGTAGACCTCACAGTGAAATGCTGAATACAACAGGTGTAGTAGTACAGTGAAATGCTGAATACAACAGGTGTAGTAGACCTTACAGTGAAATGCTGAATACAACAGGTGTAGTAGACCTTACAGTGAAATGCTGAATACAACAGGTGTAGTAGACCTTACAGTGAAATGCTGAATACAACAGGTGTAGTAGACCTTACAGTGAAATGCTGAATACAACAGGTGCAGTAAGACCTTACAGTGAAATGCTGAATACAACAGGTGCAGTAGACCTTACAGTGAAATGCTGAATACAACAGGTGTGAAAGTAGAGCTTACAGTGAAATGCTGAATACAACAGGTGTAGTAGACCTCACAGTGAAATGCTGAATACAACAGGTGTAGTAGACCTCACAGTGAAATTCTGAATACAACAGGTGTAGTAGAGCTTACAGTGAAATGCTGAATATAACAGACTAAATGCAAATAGTCTGGGTAGCCATTTAATTAGGTGTTCAAGAGTCTTATGGCTTGGGGGTAGAAGCTGTTTAGAAGCCTCTTGAACCTAGACTTGGTGCTCAGGTACCGCTTGCCGTGCGATAACAGATAGAACAGTCTATGACTGGGTGGCTGGAGTCTTTGACAATTTTTAGGGCCTTCCTCTGACACCGCCTGGTATAGAGGTCCTGAATGGCAGGAAGGTTGGCCCCAGTGATGTACTGGGCCATACACACTACCCTCTGTAGTGCCTTGCGGTCAGAGGCCAGCAGTTGCCATTCCAGGCAGTGGTGCAACCAGTCAGGATGCTCTCGATGGTGCAGCTGTTGAACCTTTTGAGGATCTGAGGACCCATGCCAAATCTTTTCAGTCTCCTGAGGGGAAAAATATTATGTTGTGCCCTCTTCACGACTGTCTCGGTGTGCTTGGACCATGTTTGTTTGAGGGATAGGACATCCTGTTATGATAGTAGCTATATATATAGGACTTCCTGTTGTATTTAGTTGCTATATATAGGACATCCTGTTGTGTTTAAGATAGTAGCTATATATAGGACATCCTGTTGTGTTTATGATAGTTGCTATATATAGGACATCCTATTGTGTTTATGATACTAGCTATATATAGGACTTCCTGTTGTGTTTATGATAGTAGCTATATATAGTATATGCTTGTGTGTATCTGAACGTGAGTAACAATAACCCTCTTTGTGTGTGTGTGTTTGTGTATACATGCCTGTGTGCGTCTATCAGAACAGAGACAACTACATCCGTTCATGCCGGCTGCTGCATGACGGGCGGACTCTGATCATAGGAGGTGAGGCTTCCACACTTTCAATCTGGGACCTAGCCTCACCCACCCCGCGTATCAAGGCAGAGCTAACGTCTTCCGCCCCGGCCTGCTACGCCCTCGCCATCTCCCCCGACGCCAAGGTCTGCTTCTCCTGCTGCAGCGACGGGAACATCGCCGTCTGGGACCTCCACAACCAGACACTGGTCAGGTAGGGTCTGGTGTTGAGGGACCTAAACAACCAGACACTGGTCAGGTAGGGTCTGGTGTTGACCGACCTAAACAACCAGACACTGGTCAGGTAGGGTCTGGTGTTGAGGGACCTAAACAACCAGAAACTGGTCAGGTAGGGTCTGGTGTTGAGGGACCTAAACAACCAGAAACTGGTCAGGTAGGGTCTGGTGTTGACGGACCTAAACAACCAGACACTGGTCAGGTAGGGTCTGGTGTTGACCGACCTAAACAGCCAGACACTGGTCAGCTAGGGACTGGTGTTTTGACCGACCTAAACAATCAGACACTGGTCAGCTAGGGACTGGTGTTGACCGACCTAAACAACCAGACACTGGTCAGGTAGGGTCTGGTTTTGACCGACCTAAACAACCAGACACTGGTCAGGTAGGGACTGGTGTTGACCAACCTAAACAACCAGACACTGGTCAGGTAGGGACTGGTGTTGACCGACCTAAACAGCCAGACACTGGTCAGCTAGGGACTGGTGTTGACCGACCTAAACAATCAGACACTGGTCAGCTAGGGACTGGTGTTGACCGACCTAAACAACCAGACACTGGTCAGGTAGGGTCTGGAGTTGACCGACCTAAACAACCAGACACTGGTCAGGTAGGGACTGGTGTTGTGACCTAAACAACCAGACATTGGTCAGGTAGGTTCTGGAGTTTATGACCTAAACAACCAGACACTGGTCAGGTAGGGTCTGGAGTTTAGACCTAAACAACCAGACACTGGTCAGGTAGGGTCTGGAGTTGAGACCTAAACAACCAGACACTGGTCAGGTAGGGACTGGTGTTTTGACAGACCTAAACAACCAGACACTGGTCAGCTAGGGACTGGTGTTGACCGACCTAAACAACCAGACACTGGTCAGGTAGGGTCTGGTGTTGACCGACCTAAACAACCAGACACTGGTCAGGTAGGGACTGGTGTTGACCAACCTAAACAACCAGACACTGGTCAGGTAGGGACTGGTGTTGACCGACCTAAACAGCCAGACACTGGTCAGCTAGGGTCTGGTGTTGACCGACCTAAACAACCAGACACTGGTCAGGTAGGGTCTGGTGTTGACCGACCTAAACAACCAGACACTGGTCAGGTAGGGTCGTGTGTTGACCGACCTAAACAACCAGACACTGGTCAGGTAGGGTCTGGTGTTGACGGACCTAAACAACCAGACACTGGTCAGGTAGGGTCTGGTGTTGACTGACCTAAACCTAAACAACCAGACACTGGTCAGCTAGGGTCTGGTGTTGACTGACCTAAACCTAAACAACCAGACACTGGTCAGGTAGGGACTGGTGTTGACCGACCTAAACAACCAGACACTGGTCAGGTAGGGTTGTGTGTTGACCGACCTAAACAACCAGACACTGGTCAGGTAGGGTCTGGTGTTGACTGACCTAAACAACCAGACACTGGTCAGGTAGGGTCTGGTGTTGACTGACCTAAACCTAAACAACCAGACACTGGTCAGCTAGGGTCTGGTGTTGACTGACCTAAACCTAAACAACCAGACACTGGTCAGCTAGGGTCTGGTGTTGACTGACCTAAACAACCAGACACTGGACAGCTAGGGCCTGGTGTTGACCAACCTAAACAACCAGACACTGGTCAGGTAGGGTCTGGTGTTGACCAACCTAAACAACCAGACACTGGACAGCTAGGGTCTGGTGTTGACCAACCTAAACAACCAGACACTGGTCAGGTAGGGTCTGGTGTTGACCAACCTAAACAACCAGACACTGGACAGCTAGGGTCTGGTGTTGACCAACCTAAACAACCAGACACTGGTCAGGTAGGGTCTGGTGTTGACCAACCTAAACAACCAGACACTGGACAGCTAGGGTCTGGTGTTGACCGACCTAAACCTAAACAACGGGTGCTTCTTGACTTTTGTATATTTGTGTATGTTAAGTTACTTCCATTTTTTCAGTACTGATGTGCTACTGTGTGTTATTGTGTGTTGTGTTATTGTGTGTTGTATGTTGTTGTGTGTTGTTGTGTCATTGTGTGTTCTTGTGTTATTGTGTGTTGTGTCATTATTGTGTTTTACTGTGTGTGTAGGCAGTTCCAAGGCCATACGGACGGGGCTAGCTGTATAGATATCTCTCACGATGGGACCAAGCTGTGGACAGGAGGTCTGGACAACACTGTACGCTCCTGGGACCTGAGGGAGGGACGGCAGCTACGTCAGCACGACTTCACCTCACAGGTACACACACAGTCCCCCTGACTCCCCAACACTTTCACACACACTTCCTGTTTTGTAATGCATGTGTTGTGTGTCCTCCAGATCTTCTCTCTAGGGTACTGTCCTACAGGGGAGTGGTTAGCTGTAGGGATGGAGAACAGTCATGTGGAGGTGCTCCACGTCACCAAGCCAGAGAAATACCAGCTACATCTCCATGAGAGCTGTGTCCTCTCCCTCAGGTTTGCTCACTGTGGTACGTACAGGCCTGACTGGCTGCCTGGCTGGCTGTCTGACTGTCTGCCTGGCTGGCTGCTGTCTGACTGGCTGTCTGTCTGGCTGTCTGACTGGCTGCTTGCTGTCTGACTGGCTGGCTGGCTGTTGTCTGACTGGCTGGCTGGCTGTTGTCTGACTGGCTGCCTGGCTGGCTGTCTGACTGTCTGACTGGCTGCTTGCTCTGCTGTCTGACTGGCTGGCTGGCTGCTAGTCTGACTGTCTGTCTGTCTGACTGGCTGGCTGACTGGCTGGCTGGCTGCTGGCTGACTGGCAGCCTGGCTGCCTGTTGTCTGACTGTCTGTCTGGCTGTTGTCTGACTATCTGGCTGCCAGTCTGACTGTCTGTCTGTCTGACTGTCTGACTGGCTGGCTGACTGGCTGACTGGCTGCCAGTCTGTCTGTCTGTCTGTCTGTCTGTCTGTCTGTCTGGCTGACTGGCTGCCAGTCTGTCTGTCTGTCTGTCTGTCTGTCTGTCTGACTGGCTGCCTGCTGTCTGACTGCCTGGCTGTCTGACTGTCTGGCTGTCTGACTGGCTCCCTGACTGCCTGCTGTCTGACTGGCTGCCTGTCTGACTGGCTGCCTGGCTGCCTGCTGTCTGGTTGTCTGGCTGGCTGGCTGGCCGGCTGTCTGACTGGCTGCCTGACTGGCTGCCTGCTGTCTGACTGGCTGCCTGCGTGTCTGACTGTCTGCCTGCCTGGCTATCTAGCTGTCTGCATATCTGTCTATCTATTCGCCTGTTTCGTCTCTATTCAACAGCGTGTTTCTTGCCAGAAACGTATTGTGTTTTACCTATTGCCATAGAAACGTATTGTGTTTGACCTATTGCCATAGAAACATATTGTGTTTTACCTATTGCCATAGAAACGTATTGTGTTTGACCTATTGCCATAGAAACGTATTGTGTTTGACCTATTGCCATAGAAACGTATTGTGTTTGACCTATTGCCATAGAAACATATTGTGTTTGACCTATTGCCATAGAAACGTATTGTGTTTGACCTATTGCCATAGAAACGTATTGTGTTTGACCTATTGCCATAGAAACATATTGTGTTTGACCTATTGCCATAGAAACGTATTGTGTTTGACCTATTGCCATAGAAACGTATTGTGTTTGACCTATTGCCATAGAAACATATTGTGTTTGATGTATTGCTTTAGAAACTTATTGTGTTTGACCTATTGCCATAGAAACATATTGTGTTTGACCTATTGCCATAGAAACGTATTGTGTTTGACCTATTGCCATAGAAACATATTGTGTTTTACCTATTGCCATAGAAACGTATTGTGTTTGACCTATTGCCATAGAAACGTATTGTGTTTGACCTATTGCCATAGAAACATATTGTGTTTGATGTATTGCTTTAGAAACTTATTGTGTTTGACCTATTGCCATAGAAACATATTGTGTTTGACCTATTGCCATAGAAACGGATTGTGTTTGATGTATTGCCAAAGAAACATATTGTGTTTGACCTATTGTCATAGAAACATATGGTGTTTGACCTATTGCCATAGAAACATATTGTGTTTGACCTATTGCCATAGAAACATATTGTGTTTGACCTAAATGGAAACATATTGTGTTGGTGTATTGCCTTAGAAAGGTAAATGTTTGACCTATTGTGATTCCTGATTGTGATGGTCTCTGTAGGTAAATGGTTTGTGATGGTCTCATCTCTCTGTAGGTAAATGGTTTGTGATGGTCTCTGTAGGTAAATGGTTTGTGATGGTCTCTGTAGGTAAATGGTTTGTGATGGTCTCTGTAGGTAAATGGTTTGTGATGGTCTCATCTCTCTCTGTAGGTAAATGGTTTGTGATGGTCTCATCTCTCTCTGTAGGTAAATGGTTTGTGATGGTCTCATCTCTCTCTGTAGGTAAATGGTTTGTGACGGTCTCATCTCTCTCTGTAGGTAAATGGTTTGTGATGGTCTCATCTCTCTCTGTAGGTACATTGTGTATGATCTCTCTCTCTGCAGGTAAATGGTTTGTGATAGTCTCATCTCTCTCTGCAGGTAAATGGTTTGTGAGTACCGGGAAAGACAACCTGCTGAACGCATGGAGAACCCCTTACGGAGCCAGCATATTCCAGGTGAATAGTTCACACTGGTTGTATGACTGACAGTTGTATGGCTGACTGACTTCAGTTCTGATACAAAGGAGTTTTTCTGGCATTTTCTTTTTGACAATCATCGTGTGGTTTTGCTTCTCTCCTTCTATCCTCCCATTCTCTCTCTCTCCCTCCTCCCCCTCTCTCTCCCTCCATCCTCCCCCTCTCTCTCCTCCTCCCTCTCTCTCTCTGTCCCCTTCTCTCTCCATCCCCTTCTCTCCATCCCCTTCTCTATCTCCTACCCCCTCTCCCTCTCTCTCCAGTCTAAGGAGTCATCCTCAGTGCTAAGCTGTGACATCTCTGGGGATGACAAGTACATTGTGACTGGCTCTGGAGACAAGAAGGCCACCGTCTATGAGGTCATCTACTAGACCCCTGACATTGACTTGTCACCCGACCAAAAACAACCCTGTCCGAGGGTATTTTGTCTGTCCTGTGATGTAGTTTTGCCTGAAAACGGACAACTTCCTAATATGGATTCCGTACACCATCCTCTCCCCCCAGTGCCCCCACCCCAGGACTGATATGGATTCCGTACTGCACCCCTCACCTCTAACCCCTGACCTGGATGTGGACCAATCAAAATGCCTGAACAAAACAGAACCAAATACTGGAGACTTTTCTTCTTCTGACTGTTTTGTTTTTTATCGAACCAATGACTTTTCTAACACTTGTTTCCACGAAGATGAATGAAGCCTCGTCTAGGAGTCCAGATAGAGGGGACATTCTGGAATGATAAAACATGACAAAACGCCAAAATATCGTCCCTTGTATCACACCAGGAAATGACATTTTTCCTGATGCTTTTCTCAACACCCGGAGAAACTGCTGGTTGTCATCGGAACTTGTAAACAAGGCTGCATGGTATTTATCTTAATGTGACTCCATGCAGCCACTGGCAATGTCCAGGATAGGTTTGCCTGGAACCGCTTGTGGATTTGATAGCTCTAACGCAGCACCTCCTGACACGGCTGATTGAATCGGGCCCTAAAATGCCTTTCAAATGAGCGGTTGGACTAGTAGTGTCAGACTACCTAAGACAGGACAGTCGAGGCAGCTTGTAAACTTTCAGAAATGCCTTGAAATAACTTGTTCTGTATATTCCTCAATTCACACTGAAATACTTTTTTAAGGCTTGGTGTTCAATCACATTCTCAACTCCAAATAAAGAGTCCTATCTGAATGTTAAACACAGTTAGCCGATTAACTTTTTGACCTGAGAAAGACAGTAAGCTGATGAACTTATTGACCTGAGAAAGACAGTTAGCTGGTGAACCTATTGACCTGGGAAAGACAGTTAGCTGATGAACTTATTGACCTGAGAAAGACAGTTAGCCGATGAACTTATTGACCTGAGAAAGACAGTTAGCCGATGAACTTATTGACCTGAGAAAGACAGTTAGCCGATGAACTTATTGACCTGAGAAAGACAGTTAGCTGATGAACTTATTGACCTGAGAAAGACAGTTAGCCGATGAACTTATTGACCTGAGAAAGACAGTTAGCTGGTGAACTTATTGACCTGAGAAAGACAGTTAGCTGGTGAACTTATTGACCTGAGAAAGACAGTTAGCTGATGAACTTATTGACCTGAGAAAGACAGTTAGCTGATGAACTTATTGACCTGAGAAAGACAGTTAGCTGATGAACTTATTGACATGAGAAAGACAGTTAGCTGATGAACTTATTGACCTGAGAAAGACAGTTAGCCGGTCAACTTATTGACCTGACAAAGACAGTTAGCCGATGAACTTATTGACCTGAGAAAGACAGTTAGCCGATGAACTTATTGACTTGAGAAAGACAGTTAGCCGATGAACTTATTGACCTGAGAAAGACAGTTAGCTGATGAACTTATTGACCTGAGAAAGACAGTTAGCTGATGAACTTATTGACCTGAGAAAGACAGTTAGCTGATGAACTTATTGACCTGAGAAAGACAGTTAGCTGATGAACTTATTGACCTGAGAAAGACAGTTAGCCGATGAACTTATTGACCTGAGAAAGACAGTTAGCCGATGAACTTATTGACCTGAGAAAGACAGTTAGCCGGTGAACTTATTGATGAACTTATTGACCTGAGAAAGACAGTTAGACCTGAGAAAGACGGTCAACTTATTGACCTGACAAAGACAGTTAGCCGATGAACTTATTGACCTGAGAAAGACAGTTAGCCGATGAACTTATTGACCTGAGAAAGACAGTTAGCCGATGAACTTATTGAACTGAGAAAGACAGTTAGCCAATGAACTTATTGACCTGAGAAAGACAGTTAGCTGATGAACTTATTGACCTGAGAAAGACAGTTAGACCCGATGAACTTATTGACCTGAGAAAGACAGTTAGCTGATGAACTTATTGACCTGAGAAAGACAGTTAGCCGATGAACTTATTGACCTGAGAAAGACAGTTAGCTGGTGAACTTATTGACCTGAGAAAGACAGTTATTGACCTGAGAAAGATGAACTTATTGACCTGAGAAAGACAGTTAGCTGATGAACTTATTGACCTGAGAAAGACAGTTAGCCGATGAACTTATTGACCTGAGAAAGACAGTTAGCCGGTGAACTTATTGACCTGAGAAAGACAGTTAGCTGGTGAACTTATTGACCTGAGAAAGACAGTTAGCTGGTGAACTTATTGACCTGAGAAAGACAGTTAGCTGATGAACTTATTGACCTGAGAAAGACAGTTAGCTGGTGTACTCATTGACCTGAGAAAGACAGTTAGCTGGTGAACTTATTGACCTGAGAAAGACAGTTAGCTGATGAACTTATTGACCTGAGAAAGACAGTTAGCTGGTGAACTTATTGACCTGAGAAAGACAGTTAGCTGGTGAACTTATTGACATGGGAAAGACAGTTAGCTGATGAACTTATTGACCTGAGAAAGACAGTTAGCTGATGAACTTATTGACCTGAGAAAGACAGTTAGCTGATGAACTTATTGACCTGAGAAAGACAGTTAGCTGATGAACTTATTGACCTGAGAAAGACAGTTAGCTGGTGAACTTATTGACCTGAGAAAGACAGTTAGCTGGTGAACTTATTGACCTGAGAAAGATGTTATAACGTTGCTTCTGCTGATCTGGTTGAGCATCTGTCTGATTGACATCTGTCAGTCATTAGAGAGATTGTCCATGATGATACTAGTGTAACATAGAAGTCCGACAGTGGAAAGAAACTGCCTGTTGTTAGTTAAGCTAATTTCTTTCATACAAATGCCTTTTGTCAGTTTTTCCATGTCTGAATTTATTAAAATGTTCTGTGGTAAAGATGTTTTGTGTGGCTGTTTTTTTCCCCCACCTTTCTCTCAGTGGTCTCCACGTTCCTCGTTACTAAATCTATCCCCCTAAGATTGGATAAATCAGGGGTGGCCAATCGAGTTAATGGCTGTGCAGGTTTTTGCTTCAGCCTGCTTTAACAAAACAAGTTAATTTAATCAGGTTTGTATGATTAGGCCTGGGTCGAAGAAAAAGCTTGCGATGAGCTGTCAAAACCTGCTTTGTCTCAGTATAGTTACATACCAACCTACCACTCTCTGTCCACGTCAAAGGGAAGGCTTAACTACCTAGCATAGGGATATTGTTATCCACGTCGGCACCAACGATGTTAGGATAAGTCAGAGATCACCAAGTGCAACATAGCTTCAGCATGTAAATTAGCTAGAAAGATGTGTCGGCATCGAGTAATTGTCTCTGGCCCCCTCCTAGTTAGGGGGAGTGATGAGCTCTACAGCAGTCTCACAACTCAATCGCTGGTTGAAACCTGTTTTCTGCCCCTCCCCAAAAATATAATTTGTAGATAATTGGCCCTCTTTCTGGGACTCACCCACAAACAGGACCAAGCCTGGTGCTCTCATCTTATCTACCATCGACAGGGCTCTAACTCCTCTAGCTCCACAATGAGATAGGGTGCAGGCCAGGCAGCAGGCTGTTAGCCAGCCTGTCAGCATAGTGGAGTCTGCCACTAGCACAGTCAGTGTAGTCAGCTCAGCTATCCCCATTGAGACCGTGTCTGTGCCTCGACCTGGGTTGGGCAAAACTAAACATTGCGGTGTTCACCTTAGCAATCTCACTAGAATAAAGACCTCCATTTCTGCCATTATTGAAAGAGATTGTGATACCTCACATCTCAAAATAGGGCTACTTAATGTTAGATCCCTCACTTACAAGGCAGTTATAGTCAATGAACTAATCACTGATCATAATCTTGATGTGATTGGCCTGACTGAAACATGGCTTAAGCCTGATGTCACGCCCTGGCCACGGTGGGCATTCTAGTTTCCTTATTACTATGTTTTCCATTTCTTTGTGTTTGGCCAGGTGTGGTTCTCAATCAGAGGCGGGTGTCTATCGTTGTCTCTGATTGGGAATCATACTTAGGTAGCCTTTTTTCCTTTCGCATTTGTGGGTAGTTATCTTTGTTAGTGGCACTATTGGCCAAGTTAAGCTTCAAGGTCGTTTCCTTGTTTTGTTGGCGACGTTCATTTCAAATATAAATAAATATACGCTCATCACGCTGCGCTTTGGTCCAGTCATTTCCAGGAAGAGGATCGTGACAGAACCACAAACGGACCAAGCAGCGTGGTAAGGAGGAGCAGCGTTTTCTGTACTCATGGACTTGGGAGGAAATCCTGGACGGTAAAGGATCCTGGAGGCAGGCTGGGAAATATCGCCGTCCAAAGGAGAAATTAAAGGCAGCGAAGGAGGAGCGATGGTATAAGGAGGCAAGTCATCGAAGCACGAGAGGCAGCCCCCCAATTTTGGGGGGGGAAAGCACACGGGGAGATTGGCGGAGTCAGGTTATAGACCTGAGCCAACTCCCCATGCTTAATGCGGGGAGCAAATGACCTGGCAGGCACCGTGTTATGCGGTAAGGCGCACGGTTTCTCCGGTGCGCATGCACAGCCCGGTGCGCTCGGAGCCAGTGCCACGCTAGAGTGGGCATCCAGCCAGGGCGGATTGTGCCAGCTCAGCGCTCTTGTTCTCCAGTGCGCCGTTTCGGCCCAGGGTATCCTGCGCCAACTCTGCGCACTGGGTCTCTGGTGCGCTGTGACTGCTCAGTGCGTCAGTGCCTCCAGTAGTTCTCCCCAGCCTGGTGAGTCCGGGGCCTCCAGCGACGGTCCCCGGTCCGGAGCCCGGCAGCGAGGGCCTCCAGTCCAGGGCCCGCAACGAGGGTCCCCAGTCCGGGGCCCGCAACGAGGGTCTCCAGTCCATGGCCCGCAACGAGGGTCCCCAGTCCGGGGCCCGCAGTGAGGGTCCCGAGTCCGGGGTTGGCGCCGAGGGTCCCCGCACCAGAGGTGCCACGTCTGGTGACTGCGCTTTGGTCCAGTCATTTCCAGGAAGAGGATCGTGACACCTGATGCATTTACTGTGTTAAATGAGGGCTCACCTCCTGGTTACACTAGTGACCATATCCCCCGTGCATCCCGCAAAGGTGGAGGTGTTGCTAACATTTACGATAGCAAATTTGTATTTACAAAAAAAAAAAAACGTTTTCATATTTTGAGCTTCTAGTCATGAAATCTATGCAGCCTATTCAATCACTTTTAATAGCTACTGTTTACAGGCCTCCTGGGCCATATACAGCGTTTCTCACTGAGTTCCCTGAATTCCTTTCGGGCCTTGTAGTCATGGCAGATAATATTTGCATTTTTGGTGACTCTAATATTCACATGGAAAAGTCCACAGACCCACTCCAAAAGGCTTTCGAAGCCATCATCAACTCAGTGGGTTTTGTCCAACATATCTCCAGACCTACTCATTGGCACAGTTATACCCTGGATCTAGTTTTGTCCCGTTATTTTTGAAACTGTCGCAAAGCTAACTAAAACACAGCATTTCCCAAGAGAGGATGGCTTTCACTTCAGCAGTTATAATTTCATGAACTTCTTAGATGAAAATATCATGATCATTAGAAAGCAAATTACGGACTCCTCTTTGAATCTGCATATTTCTCCAAAACTCAGTTGTCCTGAGTCTGCACAACACTGCCAGGACCTAGGATCAATAGAGACACTCAAGTTTTTTCAGCCTATATCGAATCTCCCATCCCTCTCAATTTTATTTGAAAAAAGCTGTTGCGTAGCAACTCACTGCCTTCCTGAAGACAAACAATGTATACGAAATGCTTCAGTCTGGTTTTAGACCCCATCATAGCACCGAGACTGCACTTGTGAAGGTGGTAAATGACCTTTAAATGGCGTCAGACCGAGGCTCTGCAACTGTCTTCGTGCTCCTAGACCTAAGTGCTACTTTTGACACCATCGATCACCACATTCTTTTGGAGAGATTAGAAACTCAAACTGGTCTACACCAGGCCTGGGTAATTATTTACCATGGAGGGCAACATTAGGATATATGTTTGCCATCGCGAGCCAGAATCATATTACAGGATTATACATCATGTGTATGACTGTGTTGACAGAGATGGCCGCCTCACTTCGCGTTCTTGGAAACTTTGCAGTATTTCGTTTTTTGATGTATTGTTTCTTACATTGTTACCCCAGGAAATCTGAAGTCTTATTACATACAGCCGGGAAGAACTATTGGATATAAGAGAGACGTCAATTTACCAGCACTACGACCAGGAATACGACTTTCCCGAAGCGGATCCTTTGTCCGAACCACCCAGAGCATTTGAACTGATTCCAAAGGCTGACCCAAAACAACGCCTTAGGAGAAGAGGCAGACGGTGTCACGCCCTGACCATAGAGAGCCCTAGGGGGACTAGGGGGGTTTCTAGGTATTATATTTCTATGTTGGTGTGTGTGTATGGTTCCCAATTGGAGGCAGCTGATGATCATTGCCTCTAATTGGGGATCATACTTAATGTGTCCTTTTTTACCACCTGCAATGTGGGATATTGTTTTGTATTAGTGCCTATGTGAGCTGCATGGTTCACGATCGTTATATCTTTCTTGTTTTGGAAGTTTCACTATCATTAAAATGTGGAACTCTACTCACGCTGCGCCTTGGTCCAATTATTCATACGATGGTCGTGACAGATGGAGTGGTCTTCTGGTTAGAATTCAGGGGCACTACCCACTGCTTCCGAGTATATTACTCGCTAATGTCCAGTCTCTAGATAACAAGGTAGACAAAATTAGAGCAAAGGTTGCTTTCCAGAGAGACACCTGGGATTGTAACTCTGTTTCACGGAAACATGGCTCTCTCAGGATATGCTGTCGGAGTCGGTACAGCCACCTGGATTCTTTGTGCGTCGCGCCGACAGGGATAAACATCTCTCCGGAAAGAAGAAGGGCTGGGGTGTATGTTTCATGATGAACATTTCACGGTGTAATTGTAACAACACAACTCAAGTTCTTTTGTTTACCTGAACTAGAATTCCTCACAATCAAATGCCGACTGTATTATCTCCCAACACAAATGATCCTCGGTTATTGTCATAGCCGTGTATATCCCCCTCAAGCCGATACCAAGGATGGCCCTGAAAGAACTTCACTGGACTTTATGCAAACTGGAAACCATATATCCTGAGGCTGCATTTATTGTAGCTGGGGATTTTAACAAAGCAAATTGAGAACAAGGCCACCTAAATTCTATCAGCATATTGACTGTAGCACTCACGCTGGAAAAACATTGGGCCATTGTTACTCTAACATCCGGGCCCTCCCCTCCGCCCTCCTTTCTGCAAATCTGACCACGACTCCATTTTGCTCCTCACTTCCTATAGGCAGAAACTCAAACAGGAAGTACCCGTGCTAAGGACTATTCAATGCTGGTCTGACCAATCGTAATCCACGCTTAAAGATTGTATTGATCATGCGGACTGGGATATGTTCCCGGTAGCCTCAGAGAATAATGTCAACGTATACGCTGATTCGGTGAGTTTATAAGGAAGTGTTTAGGAGATGTTGTACCTACTGTGACTATTAAAACCTACCCTAGGAAACAACACCTCCACTTCGCTGATCCTCAACACTGGGGCCCCACAAGGGTGCATGCTCAGCCCCCTCCTGTACTCCCTGTTCACCTATGACTGCGTGGCCATGCACGCCTCCAACTCAATCATCAAGTTTGCAGACGACACAACAGTAGTAGGCTTGATTACCAACAACGATGAGACAGCCTACAGGGAGGGGTTGAGGGCATTCGGAGTGTGGTTTCAGGAAAACAACCTCTCACTCAACGTCAACAAAACAAAGGAGATGATCGTGGACTTCAGGAAACATTGTGGACTTCAGGAAACAGCAGAGGGAGCACCCCCCCATCCACATCGAAAGGACAGCAGTGGAGAAGGTGAAAAGTTTTAAGTTCCTCTGCGTACACATCACAGACAAACTGAATTGGTCCACCCACACAGACAGCGTGGTGAAGAAGGCTCAGCAGCGCCTCTTCAACCTAAGGAGGCTGAAGACATTTGGCTTAACACCTAAAACCCTCACAAACTCTTACAGATGCACAATCAAGAGCATCCTGTCAGGCTGTATCACCGCCTGGTACAGCTACTGCTCCGTCCACAACCGCAAGGCTCTCCAGAGGGTGGTGTGGTCTGCACAATGCATCACTAACACAGAGAAGCTGCTGCCAACATACAGACTTGAAATCATTCGCCACTTTAATAAATGGATCACTTGTCACTTTAATAATGTTTTCATATCTTGCATCACTCATCTCATATGTATATACTATATTTTATACCATCTATTGCATCTTGCCTATGCCGCTCTGTCATTGCTCATTCATATATTTATATATTCTTATCCTATTCCTTTACGAGATTGTGTGTATTAGGTTTTGTTGTGTAATTGTTAGATATTACCTGTTATATATTACTGCACTGTCCGGACTAGAAGCATTTCTCTACACTCACAATAACATCTTCTAACCATGTGTATGTGACCAATAAAGCTTGATTTGATGTATCTACTGTAAATCCCGTCCAGATATGCTACTTATTTGACTTCTGGCTGTACTCTACCCAGTACAGCCAGAAGAGGACTGGTCACCCCTCATAGCCTGGTTCCTCTCTACCCAGTACAGCCAGAAGAGGACTGGTCACCCCTCATAGCCTGGTTCCTCTCTACCCAGTACAGCCAGAAGAGGACTGGTCACCCCTCATAGCCTGGTTCCTCTCTACCCAGTACAGCCAGAAGAGGACTGGTCACCCCTCATAGCCTGGTTCCGCTCTACCCAGTACAGCCAGTACATAACCATTTTAGTCTGGGTTTCTGCTGTTTGGGGTTTTAAGCTGGGTTCCTGTAAAGCACTTTGTGACGTATGCTGATGTAAAAAGGGATTTATAAATACATTTCATTGATTGATACGTGGAGGTGAATACCCTCTCTTTCCATTACTCCTCCCCTCCGTCTCTCAATCCCTCCTCCTATCTCTAACTCCATATCTCTCCCCTTTCCATCCTTCCCTCCCCTCCGTCTCTCCATCACTCCTCCCTTTCTCTATCTCCATATCCCTTCCCCTTTCCATCCTTCCCTCCCCTCCGTCTCTCCATTACTCCTCCCTTTCTCTCTCTCCATATCCCTTCCCCTTTCCATCCCTCCCTCCCCTCCTCTCTCCATCCCTCCTCCTATCTCTCTCTACATATCCCTCCCCCTGTCCATCCCTCCCTCCCTCTCTCCATCCATCCCTCCCTTCTCTCCATCCCATCTCTCTCTCCATATCCCTCCCCCTTTCCATCCCTCCCTCCCTCCCCTCCCTCTCTCCATCCCTCCTCCTATCTCTCTCTACATATCCCTCCCCTTTCCATCCCTCCCTCCCTCCCTCTCCATCCCTCCCTCCCCTCCGTTCTCCATTACTCCTCCCTTTCTCTCTCTCCATATCCCTCCCCTTTCCATCCCTCCCTCCCCTCCCTCTCTCCATCCCTCCTCCTATCTCTCTCTACATATCCCTCCCCCTGTCCATCCCTCCCTCCCTCTCTCCATCCATCCCTCCCTTCTCTCCATCCCATCTCTCTCTCCATATCCCTCCCCCTTTCCATCCCTCCCTCCCTCCCCTCCCTCTCTCCATCCCTCCTCCTATCTCTCTACATATCCCTCCCCTTTCCATCCCTCCCTCCCTCCCCTTTCCATCCCTCCCTCCCTCTCTCCCTTCTCTCCATCCCATCTCTTTCTTCATATCCCTCCCCCTTTCCATCCCTCCCTCCCTCTCTCCATCCCTCCCTTCTCTCCCTCCCTTCCCTCCCATGGTGGTACGAGGGCCAGATTGGGAATTTAGCTAGGACACTACTGTTACAATAAGTGCCATGTGATCTTTAGTGACCACTGAGAGGCAAGACACCAGTTTAACATCCCATCCGAAGTACAGGTGCATCAAAGCAGGGACTGAGATTCTGAAAAACAGCTTCTATCTCAAGGCCATCAGACTGTTAAATAGCCATCACGAACTCAGAGAGGCTGCTGGCTACATTGAGACTCAATCACTGGCCACTTTAATAAATGGATCACTAGTCACTTTATACAATGCCACTTTAAATAATGTCACTTTAACAATGTTTACATATCTTGCGTTACTCTTTTCTCTGTATATATCAATGATGTTGCTCTTTACTGCAGGCGATTCCCTGATCCACCTCTACGCAGGCGACACCATTCTGTATACTTCTGGCCCTTCCTGTGCTATCTAACCTCCAAACGAGCTTCAATGCCATACAACACTCCTTCCGTGGCCTCCAACTGCTCTTAAACGCTAGTAAAACCAAATGCATGCTTTTCAACCGTTCGCTGCCTGCACCCGCACGCCCGACTAGCATCACCACCCTGGATGGTTCCGACCTAGAATATGTGGACATCTATAAGTACCTAGGTGTCTGGCTAGAGTGTAAACTCTCCTTCCAAACTCATATCAAACATCTCCAATCTAAAATCAAATCTAGAGGCGGTTTCTATTCCGCAACAAAGCCTTCTTCACTCACGCCACCAAACGTACCCTAGTAAAACTGACTATCCTACCGATCCTCGACTTCGGCGATGTCATCTACAAAATAGCTTCCAATACTCTACTCAGCAAACTGGATGCAGTTTATCACAGTGCCATCCGCCATCCGCCTGTGACTAGAACGAATTGCAAAAATCGCTGAAGTTGGAGACTTTTTATCTCCCTCACCAACTTTAAACATCTGCTGTCTGAGCAGCTAACCGATCGCTGCAGCTGTACATAGTCTATCGGTAAATAGCCCACCCAATTTACCTACCTCATCCCCAAACTGTTTATATTTATTTACTTTTCTGCTCTTTTGCACACCAATATCTCTACCTGTACATGACCATCTGATCATTTATCACTCCAGTGTTAATCTGCAAAATTGTAATTATTCGCCTACCTCCTCATGCCTTTTGCACACAATGTATATAGACTCCCCTTTTTTTTCTACTGTGTTATTGACTTGTTAATTGTTTACTCCATGTGTAACTCTGTGTTGTCTGTTCACACTGCTATGCTTTATCTTGGGCAGGTCGCAGTTGTAAATGAGAACTTGTTCTCAACTAGCCTACCTGTTTAAATAAAGGTGAAATAAAAATAAAAATATCACATGTATATACTGTATTTTATACCATCTACTGCACCTTGCCTATGCCGCTCGGCCATCGCTCATCCATATATTTACATGTACATATTCTCATTCACCCCTTTAGATTTATGTGTATAAAGTAGTTGTTGGGGAATTGTTAGATTACCTGATAGATATTACTGCACTGTTGGAACTAGAAGCACAAGCATTTCGCTACCCTCGCATTAACATCTGCTAACCATGTGTATGTGACACACACAGCCATGCAATCTCCATAGACAGACATTGGCAGTAGAATGGAGAGCTCAGTGACCTTAAACCTGACACCGTCATAGGAAGCCACCTTTCCAACAAGTCAGTTTGTCAAATTTCATCCCTACTATTGCTGCCCCAGTCAACTGTAAGTGCTGTTATTGTGAAGTGGAAACATCTAGGGGCAACAACGGCTCAGCCGCGAAGTGGTAGGCCACACAAGCTCACAGAACGAAACAGCAGAGTGCTGAAGTGCGTAGCTCGAAAAAAATGTCTGTGCTGGTTGCAACGCTCACTACCAAGTTCCAAACTGCCTCTGGAAGAAACGTCAGCACAAGAACTGTTCATCGGGAGGATTAATGGAAACGCGTTCTCTGGCGAATTAATCTGGGTTTTGTGGATGCCAGGAGAATGCTACCTGCTTGAATGAACAGTGCCAACTGTAAATGCCCTCAAACAACAAGTGTGTTGAAGAACTTGACTGGCCTGCACAGAGCCCTGACCTCAACTCCATCGAACACCTTTGGGATGAATTGGAAGGCCGACTGTGAGCCAGGACTAATCGCCCAACATCAGTGCCCGACCTCACTAATGCTGTTGTGGCTGAATGGAAGCAAGTCTACGCAGCAATGTTCCAATATATAGTGGAAAGCCTTCCCAGAAGAGTGGAGGCTGTTATAGAAGCAATGTTCCAACATCTAGTGGAAAGCCTTCCCAGAAGAGTGGAGACTGTTATAGCAGCAAAGGGGGGACCAGCTCCATATTAATGACTTAGCAGAAGAGTGGAGGCTGTTATAGCAGCAAAGGGGGTACCAACTCCATATTAATGACTTAGCAGAAGAGTGGAGACTGTTATAGCAGCAAAGGGGGGACCAACTCCATATTAATGACTTAGCAGAAGAGTGGAGTCTGTTAAAGCAGCAAAGGGGGACCAACTCCATATTAAAGCCTTCCCAGAAGAGTGGAGTCTGTTATAGCAGCAAAGGGGGACCAACTCCATATCAATGTCCAGGATTTTGGAATGAGATGTTCGACTAGCAGGTGTCCACATACTTCTAGTAATATAGTGTATGTAATCTACAGCTCCATATATAATACTGTATCATGAATAGATGTATAAATGCTATCCACATCAGTCGCTTTGGACAGGGGGAAAGGCAGGAATAAGCATGCTAGCTTTCATGGAAGTATGTCTGTGTATGCAGGGAGAAGCAGCCACGGTCTTCCTCCTGGGAGAAGCAGCCACGGTCTTCCTCCTGGGAGAAGCAGCCAGAGTCTTCCTCCTGGGAGAAGCAGCCAGAGTCTTCCTCCTGGGAGAATGAAGCAGCCAGAGTCTTCCTCCTGGGAGAAGCAGCCACGGTCTTCCTCCTGGGAGAAGCAGCCAGAGTCTTCCTCCTGGGAGAATGAAGCAGCCAGAGTCTTCCTCCTGGGAGAAGCAGCCACGGTCTTCCTCCTGGGAGAAGCAGCCAGAGTCTTCCTCCTGGGAAAATGAAGCAGCCAGAGTCTTCCTCCTGGGAGAAGCAGCCAGAGTCTTCCTCCTGGGAGAAGCAGCCAGAGTCTTCCTCCTGGGAGAAGCAGCCAGAGTCTTCCTCCAGGGAGAAGCAGCCAGAGTCTTCCTCCTGGGAGAAGCAGCCAGAGTCTTCCTCCAGGGAGAAGCAGCCAGAGTCTTCCTCCTAACGAGGTGTGACCATGATTCATTCATATCTCTGACCTGTCCGAAATGGCACGCTATTCCCTATGTAGTACACTACTTTAGAACAGAGCCCTATTCCCTATATAGTGCACTACTTTAGACCAGAGCCCTATTCCCTATATAGTGGTAATACTATAGACCAGGGCCCTATTCCCTATATAGTGGTAATACTATAGACCAGAGCCCTATTCCCTATATAGTGGTAATCCTATAGACCAGAGCCCTATTCCCTATATAGTACACTACTTTAGACCAGAGCCATATTCCCTATATAGTGCACTACTATAGACCAGAGCCCTATTCCCTATATAGTGGTAATACTATAGACCAGAGCCCTATTCCCTGTATAGTGGTAATACTATAGACCAGAGCCCTATTCCCTGTATAGTGGTAATACTATAGACCAGAGCCCTATTCCCTATATAGTGGTAATACTATAGACCAGAGCCCTATTCCCTATATAGTGGTACTACTTTAGACCAGAGCCCTATTCCCTATATAGTACACTACTTTAGACCAGAGCCATATTCCCTATATAGTGCACTACTATAGACCAGAGCCCTATTCCCTATATAGTGGTAATACTATAGACCAGAGCCCTATTCCCTGTATAGTGGTAATACTATAGACCAGAGCCCTATTCCCTATATAGTGGTAATACTATAGACCAGGGCCCTATTCCCTATATAGTGGTAATACTATAGACCAGAGCCCTATTCCCTATATAGTGGTAATCCTATAGACCAGAGCCCTATTCCTATATAGTACACTACTTTAGACCAGAGCCATATTCCCTATATAGTGCACTACTATAGACCAGAGCCCTATTCCCTATATAGTGGTAATACTATAGACCAGAGCCCTATTCCCTGTATAGTGGTAATACTATAGACCAGAGCCCTATTCCCTGTATAGTGGTAATACTATAGACCAGAGCCCTATTCCCTATATAGTGGTAATACTATAGACCAGAGCCCTATTCCCTGTATAGTGGTAATACTATAGACCAGAGCCCTATTCCCTATATAGTGGTAATACTACTTTAGACCAGAGCCCTATTCCCTATATAGTGGTAATACTATAGACCAGGGCCCTATTCCCTATATAGTGGTAATACTATAGACCAGAGCCCTATTCCCTATATAGTGGTAATACTATAGACCAGAGCCCTATTCCCTATATAGTGGTAATACTATAGACCAGGGCCCTATTCCCTATATAGTGGTAATACTATAGACCAGAGCCCTATTCCCTATATAGTGGTAATCCTATAGACCAGAGCCCTATTCCCTATATAGTACACTACTTTAGACCAGAGCCATATTCCCTATATAGTGCACTACTATAGACCAGAGCCCTATTCCCTATATAGTGGTAATACTATAGACCAGAGCCCTATTCCCTATATAGTGGTACTACTATAGACCAGAGCCCTATTCCCTATATAGTGGTAATCCTATAGACCAGAGCCCTATTCCCTACATAGTGGTAATCCTATAGACCAGAGCCCTATTCCCTATATAGTGGTAATCCTATAGACCAGAGCCCTATTCCCTATATAGTGCACTACTATAGACCAGAGCCATATTCCCTATATGGTGCACTACTTTAGACCAGGGCCCTATTCCCTATATAGTGGTACTACTATAGACCAGAACCATATTCCCTATGTAGTACACTACTATAGACCAGAGCCATATTCCCTATATAGTGCACTACTTTAGACCAGGGCCCTATTCCCTATATAGTGGTACACTGTTACCTGTTTGTTAATGAGATTCTCTCTGCTGGAGTCTACCACGATAGCTGGGGAGGTCAGAGGGCAGGGAGGAGAGTGGACGATTCTGTAATTCTAAAAAAAGAGGAGCGTAGATTAGAGTGGGGGTCGCGGCAGATTCCATGCATACCAACAGGATCATAGATAATGGGAGTGTTTCTGAAAAAACATGAATCTCTTTCAACACAAAATGAACTAAAAGCTATTGTGCTGAATGTCTCTCATCGTATCTCTTATCCTCGCCACTCTTCCTCTCCTCTCGTCCTCTCCTCTTTCTGTCCGGCGGACTCCACTTGTGAACAGAGCACTACAGAGCACTCGTGGCTGGAGAGGTTGTTTTATCACTGCTTTTAAGCTCTCTCCAACAACTAAAGCAAAAGCCTGTTCTAACTCTCTGTGTACGTGTGTGGACTGTGATACAATGTAAATGCTTCATTACGGGGAAAAGGCCATCCTCTTAGACACGTGGATTAATGCGGGAGTCTGCTCTGTCTAATCAACTTCTGTCCAAATACTGGAGACACAAATAGCCTGTAAGACAAACATCTGACCTTCTCCTGTCTTTTTACTGGCAGAAAAAAGGAACATAGTTTTGTTTTTAGCGGTAGGAGAGAGAGTGAGATGCATAGAAGGACCTTCCACATGCACCATATGCTAATCTCCCAGTCTCCTCAGAGCTAATATAACACAGCTGATTGTCCTCTCTCCTCAGACAGAGCTAATATAACACAGCTGATTGTCCTCTCTCCTCAGACAGAGCTAATATAATACAGCTGATTGTCCTCTCTCCTCAGACAGAGCTAATATAACACAGCTGATTGTCCTCTCTCCTCAGAGCAATTATAACACAGCTGATTGTCCTCTCTCCTCAGAGCAATTATAACACAGCTGATTGTCCTCTCTCCTCAGAGCAATTATAACACAGCTGATTGTCCTCTCTCCTCAGAGCTAATATAACACAGCTGATTGTCCTCTCTCCTCAGAGCTAATATAACACAGCTGATTGTCCTCTCTCCTCAGAGCTAATATAACACAGCTGATTGTCCTCTCTCCTCAGAGCTAATATAACACAGCTGATTGTCCTCTCTCCTCAGAGCTAATATAACACAGCTGATTGTCCTCTCTCCTCAGACAGAGCTAATATAACAGCTGATTGTCCTCTCTCCTCAAAAAGAGCTAATATAACACAGCTGATTGTCCTCTCCCCTCAGAGCTAATATAACACAGCTGATTGTCCTCTCTCCCCAGACAGAGCTAATATAACACAGCTGATTGTCCTCTCTCCCCAGACAGAGCTAATATAATACAGCTGATTGTCCTCTCTCCTCAGACAGAGCTAATATAACACAGCTGATTGTCCTCTCTCCTCAGAGCTAATATAATACAGCTGATTGTCCTCTCTCCTCAGAGCTAATATAATACAGCTGATTGTCCTCTCTCCTCAGAGCTAATATAACACAGCTGATTGTCCTCTCTCCTCAGAGCTAATATAACACAGCTGATTGTCCTCTCTCCTCAGAGCTAATATAACACAGCTGATTGTCTTCTCTCCTCAGAGCTAATATAATACAGCTGATTGTCTTATTAACTTAAACAGAGGTAATATGCAGGTCTTATAAGAGACAGGATTGATAAATTGAATTAGTGGCTCCTCCATGTGGCATCCTGCTGTATAGGCTCCCCCTTGTGGCAGCCTGCTGTAAAAACAACTCCACGTGAGAAAGAGTGAACACAACACAGAAGAAAGCATCAAATTGCAGAGTTAGTTTTTAATGGAATGTCAGTATAACTCCTTGCAGATAAAGCTGTTTTTCTATGTACATGAAATCACTGATGGTCTACAGTAAGTAAACCCAGACAAAGCTAGAGTTAACAAGAGAAAATATAAAAAGTGGTTAAGGCAAGGTAACTGGAATAGGGGCCATTTGACAAGAACCCAAAGGGGAATAGGGGGCCATTTGAACAGAACCCACGGGGAATAGGGGGCCATTTGACCAGGACTCACTGGGAATAGGGGGCCATTTTACCAGGACCCTAAGGGAATAGGGGGCCATTTGACCAGGACCCACGGGGAATAGGGGGCCATTTGACCAGGACCCTAAGGGAATAGGGGGCCATTTGACCAGGACCCTAAGGGAATAGGGGGCCATTTGACCAGGACCCACGGGGAATAGGGGGCCATTTAACCAGGACCCTAAGGGAATAGGGGGCCATTTGACCAGGACCCTAAGGGAATAGGGGGCCATTTGACCAGGACCCTAAGGGAATAGGGGGCCATTTGACCAGGACCCACAGGGAATAGGGGGCCATTTTACCAGGACCCTAAGGGAATAGGGGGCCATTTGACCAGGACCCACAGGGAATAGGGGCCATTTAACCAGGACCCACGGGGAATAGGGGCCATTTGACCAGGACCCACGGGGAATAGTGGGCTATTTAACCAGGACCCACGGGGAATAGGGGGCCATTTTACCAGGACCCACAGGGAATATGGTGCCATTTTACCAGGACCCACGGGGAATATGGTGCCATTTTACCAGGACCCTAAGGGAATAGGGGGCCATTTTACCAGGACCCTAAGGGAATAGTGGGCTATTTGACCAGGACCCACGGGGAATAGTGGGCCATTTGACCAGGACCCTAAGGGAATAGGGGGCCATTTGACCAGGACACACGGGGAATAGGGGGCCATTTGACCAGGACCCACGGGGAATAGTGGGCCATTTGACCAGGACCCACGGGGAATAGTGGGCCATTTGACCAGGACCCACGGGGAATAGGGGGCCATTTAACCAGGACCCACGGGGAATAGGGGGCCATTTAACCAGGACCCACGGGGAATAGGGGTCCATTTGACCAGGACCCACGGGGAATAGGGGGCCATTTGACCAGGACCCACGGGGAATAGGGGGCCATTTGACCAGGAATCACAGGGAATAGGGGCCATTTGACCAGGACCAACGGGGAATAGGGGGCCATTTAACCAGGACCCACGGGGAATAGGGGGCCATTTAACCAGGACCCACGGGGAATAGGGGCCATTTAACCAGGACCCACGGGGAATAGGGGCAATTTGACCAGGACCCACAGGGAATAGGTGGCCATTTGACCAGGACCCACAGGGAATAGGGGGCCATTTGACCAGGACCCACAGGGGGAATAGGGGGGGCCATTTGACCAGGACCCACGGGGAATAGGGGGGAATACAGGGGGGGCCATTTGACCAGGACCCACGGGGAATAGGGGGGGCCATTTGACCAGGACCCACGGGGAATACAGGGGGGCCATTTGACCCAGGACCCACAGGGAATAGGGGGCCATTTAGGACCAGGACCCACAGGGGGAATACGGGGGGGCCATTTAACCAGGACCCACAGGGGGAATAGGGGGCCATTTAACCAGGACCCACGGGGAATAGGGGGCCATTTAACCAGGACCCACGGGGAATAGGGGGCCATTTGACCAGGACCCTAACCAGGACCCAGGGAATAGGGGGCCATTTGACCAGGACCCACGGGGAGGGGCCATTTGACCAGGACCCAGGGAATAGGGGGCCATTTGACCAGGACCCACGGGGAATAGGGGGCCATTTAACCAGGACCCACTGGGAATAGGGGGCCATTTGACCAGGACCCACAGGGAATAGGGGCCATTTAACCAGGACCCACAGGGAATAGGGGGGGAATAGGGGGCCATTTAACCAGGACCCACGGGGAATAGGGGGCCATTTAACCAGGACCCACGGGGAATAGGGGGCCATTTGACCAGGACCCACAGGGAATAGGGGGCATTTGACCAGGACCCACGGGGAATAGGGGGGGCCATTTGACCAGGACCCACGGGGAATAGGGGGCCATTTGACCAGGACCCACAGGGAATAGGGGGGGCCATTTGACCAGGACCCACGGGGAATAGGGGGGGCCATTTAACCAGGACCCACGGGGAATAGGGGGCCATTTAACCAGGACCCACGGGGGGGCCATTTAACCAGGACCCACGGGGAATAGGGGCCATTTAACCAGGACCCACGGGGAATAGGGGGCAATTTGACCAGGACCCACGGGGAATAGGGGGCCATTTGACCAGGACCCACAGGGAATAGGGGCCATTTGACCAGGACCCACGGGGAATAGGGGCCATTTGACCAGGACCCACGGGGAATAGTGGGCTATTTAACCAGGACCCACGGGGAATAGGGGCCATTTGACCAGGACCCACTGGGAATAGGGGCCATTTTACCAGGACCCACGGGGAATAGGGGGCCATTTTACTAGGACCCTAAGGGAATAGGGGGCCATTTGACCAGGACCCTAAGGGAATAGGGGGCCATTTGACCAGGACCCAAAGGGAATAGGGGCCATTTGACCAGGACCCACTGGGAATAGGGGGCCATTTTACCAGGACCCTAAGGGAATAGGGGGACATTTGACCAGGACCCACAGGGAATAGGGGCCATTTAACCAGGACCCACGGGGAATAGGGGGCCATTTGACCAGGACCCACGGGGAATAGTGGGCTATTTAACCAGGACCCACGGGGAATAGGGGGCCATTTGACCAGGACCCACAGGGAATATGGTGCCATTTTACCAGGACCCACGGGGAATATGGTGCCATTTTACCAGGACCCTAAGGGAATAGGGGGCCATTTTACCAGGACCCTAAGGGAATAGTGGGCTATTTGACCAGGACCCACTGGGAATATTGGGCCATTTGACCAGGACCCTAAGGGAATAGGGGGCCATTTGACCAGGACCCACGGGGAATAGGGGGCCATTTGACCAGGACCCACGGGGAATAGTGGGCCATTTGACCAGGACCCACAGGGAATAGTGGGCCATTTGACCAGGACCCACGGGGAATAGGGGGCCATTTAACCAGGACCCACGGGGAATAGGGGGCCATTTGACCAGGACCCACGGGGAATAGGGGGCCATTTGACCAGGACCCACGGGGAATAGGGGGCCATTTGACCAGGACCCATGGGGAATAGGGGGCCATTTGACCAGGACCCACAGGGAATAGGGGGCCATTTAACCAGGACCCACGGGGAACAGGGGGCCATTTAACCAGGACCCACTGGGAATAGGGGCCATTTAACCAGGACCCACAGGGAATAGGGGGCCATTTAACCAGGACCCACAGGGAATAGGGGGCCATTTAACCAGGACCCACAGGGAATAGGGGGCCATTTAACCAGGACCCACGGGGAACAGGGGGCCATTTAACCAGGACCCACGGGGAATAGGGGCCATTTAACCAGGACCCACAGGGAATAGGGGGCCATTTAACCAGGACCCACAGGGAATAGGGGGCCATTTAACCAGGACCCACAGGGAATAGGGGGCCATTTAACCAGGACCCACAGGGAATAGGGGGCCATTTAACCAGGACCCACAGGGAATAGGGGGCCATTTAACCAGGACCCACGGGGAATAGGGGGTGTCTGTACAGCTAGGGAAGATGGGTTGGATATACAGTTGTAGAAGTGGTGAGGTTTTGGTTATTGTGATGTGTGGTGTTGTTTTGTATCGTGGGGTAGAGGGCAAGGTGAGGATGCATCACAGGGGATATTTGTTTTAAAGGGGGGTGAGGTTTTAATGAAATGATATGAGCATGTATCATTATCATTAAAGAAAGACAAAAAGTCTCTCTCTGAATTTCAATTTCAATTCAAGAGGCTTTATTGGCATGGGAAACATGTTAACGTTGCCAAAGTAAGTGAAATAGATAATAAACAAAAGTGAAATAAACAATAAAAAATAACAGTAAGCATTACACAAAAGTTCAAATGTCATATTATATATACAGTGTTGTAACGATGTGCAAATGGTTAAAGTACACAAGGGAAAATAAATAAGCATAAATATGGGTTGCATTTACAATGGTGTTTGTTCTTCACTGGTTGCCCTTTTCTGGTTGCAACAGGTCACAAATCTTGCTGCTGTTATGGCACACTGTGGAATTTCACCCAGTAGATATGGGAGTTTATCAAAATTGGGTTTGTTTTCTAATTCGTGTGGATCTGTGTAATCTGATGGAAATATGTGTCTCTCATATGGTCATACATTGGGCAGGAGGTTAGAGGAAGTGCAGCTCAGTTTCCACCTCATTTTGTGGGCAGTGTTGCACAGACCATGTCTTCTCTTGAGAGCCATGTCTGCCTGCGGTGGCCTTTCTCAATAGCAAGGCTATGCTCACTGAGTACATAGTCAAAGCTTTCCTTAAGTTTGGGTTAGTCACAGTGGTCAGGTATTCTGCCACTGTGTACTCTCTGTTTAGGGCCAAATAGCATTCTAGTTTGCTCAGTTTTTTTGTAGCAGCATGGGTCGGCTTCCTATTGGGCAATCTCAGGGAACCAATGACTGTGCTTGCAGTTGATGTCAATTTTTACAACCGTGATTGTTTTTTCTAAAACGTGATCAGTGCATGAACACGCACGCACACACACCCACACACTACAACATTGTTGTACTACAGTACTAGAGTATTACAGTATTACAATACTACAGTTCTACAGTAGTAGAGTATTACAGTACTACAGTACTAGAGTATTGCAGTATTATAGTACTACAGTATTACAGTACTACAGTATTACAGTACTACAGTACTGGAGTATTACAGTATTACAGTACTACAGTATTACAGTATCACAGTACTAGAGTACTACAGTACTACAGTATTACAGTACTAGAGTATTACAGTACTAGAGTATTAGACTACTAGAGTATTACAGTACTAGAGTACTAGAGTATTACAGTACTACACTACTACAATACTACTATGTTCGAGACAAGAGAGACCAAAAATATAAATAAAAATCCACATAATGAATAGGAAGAAAACATTTACATAATAAATAGAAATAAAGATTAACATAATGAATATATATAAAATGTATATAATGAATAGGAATACATATTAACATAATTAATAGGAATATCAGACAGTAAAAAAAAAGACATAGAATGACATATTACAGAAAGCACATGACCCATTGGGACCTATTACATGAGTTACAGAAATCACATGACCCATTGGAACCTATTACATGAGTTACAGAAATCACATGACCCATTGGGACCTATTACATGAGTTACAGAAATCACATGACCCATTGGGACCTATTACATGAGTTACAGAAATCACATGACCCATTGGGACCTATTACATGAGTTACAGAAATCACATGACCCATTGGGACCTATTACATGAGTTACAGAAATCACATGACCCATTGGATTGGGACCTATTACATGAGTTACAGAAATCACATGGGACCTGTAACATTGGGACCTATTACATGAGTTATAGAAATCACATTACATTGGGAGTAAAATCAGAAATCACATGACCCATTGGGACCTGGGACATTAACATGAGTTACAGAAATCACATGACCCATTGGGACCTGACACATTGGGACATGTAACATGAGTTACAGAAATCACATGACACATTGGGACTCAGATCACATCACACAGGCATTAGCTAACAGACACATGACCCATTGGGACCAACTGTAAATAAATAAATGAGAGCGTTTGGCCTTCAGGTCCCAGATGTAAATGAGTTACAGAAATCACATGCATCTACTGTTACAGTCCACCATTGGAACATGTAACATGAGTTACAGAAATCACATGCCCATTGGGACTCTCACGACAGGTAGCTAACAGACACACCCCGTTTTCCCAGGTCCCTGCATCCTCCCCCCACCTGTCCCCCCTCCCTCCCCCCCCCCTCTGCCCCCCTTGGCCCTGCGGGCTGAAGACAGAGGGGAAGGCATTTTAAAGGCCTTTCTGAAGTTGTTGCCCATGAAAGCGTAGACCAGAGGGTTGACAGAAGAGTTGGAGTAGGACATGCAGTGGGCCCAGATCTTCACCTGGCAAACAAAACACACTTTATTTACATGTAATTAACCTAAACAAAACCAATCAAAAAACACTTTATTTACATGTAATTAACCTAAACAAAACCAATCAAAAAACACTTTATTTACATGTAATTAACCTAAACAAAACCAATCAAAAAACACTTTATTTACATGTAATTAACCTAAACAAAACCAATCAAAACACACTTTATTTACATGTAATTAACCTAAACAAAACCAATCAAAACCAGCACTTTATTTTCACGTTATAAAACAAAACAAAACCAGCACTTTATTTATATTTCCCCTTTATTTAACCAGGTAGACTAGTTGAGAACAAGTTCTCATTTACAACTGCGACCTGGTCAAGATAAAGCAAAGCAGTGCGACAGAAACAACACAGAGTTACACATGGAATAAACAAAACATACAGTCAATGACACAATAGAAATATCTATATACAGTGTGTGCAGATGTAGTAAGATTAGGGAGGTAAGGCAATAACTAGGCCATAGAGGCGAAAATAATTACAATTTAGCAATTAAACACTGGAGTGATAGATGTGCAGGTGATGATGTGTAAGTAGAGATACCTGGGTGCAAAGGAACAAAAAACAAATAACAGTATGGGGATGAGGTAGTTGGGTAGGCTATTTACGGATGGGCTTTGTACAGGTGCAATGATCGGTAAGCTGCTCTGACAGCTGATGCTTAATAAAGCTAGTGAGGGAGATATAAGACCAGCTTCAGTGATTTTTGCAGTTTGTTCCAGTCATTGCCAGGTGAGAACTGGGAGGAGAGGCGGCCAAAGGAGGACTTGGCTTTGGGGGAGACCAGTGAAATATGCCTGCTGGAGCGCGTGCTACGGGTGGGTGCTGCTATGGTGACCAGTGAGCTGGGATAAGGTGGGGCAAAGACTTATAGATGACCTGGAGCCAGTGGGTTTATCGATGCGTATGAAGCGAGGGCCAACCAACGAGAGAGTACAGGTCACGGTGGTGGGTAGTATATGGGGCTTTGGTTACAAAACGGATAGCACTGTGATAGAATACATCCAATTTGCTGAGTAGAGTGTTGGAGGCTATTTTGTAAATGACATCGCTGAAGTCAGGGATCAGTAGGATAGTCAGTTTTACGAGGGTATGTTTGGCAGCATGAGTGAAGGATGCTTTGTTGCGAAATAGGAAGCCAATTCTAGATTTAACTTTGGATTGGATATGTTTGATTCGAGTGTGGAAGGAGAGTTTATAGTCTATAGAGACACCAAGGATTTTTTAGTTTTCCCAATATTCTTTATTACGCCTTTTTTCTCCCCAATTTCGTGGTATCCAATTGTTAGTAGATACTGTCTTGTCTCAACAATGCAACTCCCGTACGGACTCAGGAGAGACGAAGGTCGAGAGCCATGTGTCCTCCGAAACACAACCCAACCAAGTCCTCTGTTCAGCGCTCCACCATCTCTGTTCAGCGCTCCACCATCTCTGTTCAGCCCTCCACCATCTCTGTTCAGCCCTCCACCATCTCTGTTCAGCCCTCCACCATCTCTGTTCAGCCCTCCACCATCTCTGTTCAGCCCTCCACCATCTCTGTTCAGCCCTCCACCATCTCTGTTCAGCCCTCCACCATCTCTGTTCAGCGCTCAACCATCTCTGTTCAGCGCTCCACCATCTCTGTTCAGCGCTCCACCATCTCTGTTCAGCCCTCCACCATCTCTGTTCAGCGCTCCACCATTTCTGTTCAGCGCTCCACCATCTCTGTTCAGCGCTCCACCATCTCTGTTCAGCGTTCCACCATCTCTGTTCAGCGCTCCACCATCTCTGTTCAGCGCTCCACCATCTCTGTTCAGCGCTCCACCATCTCTGTTCAGCGTTCCACCATCTCTGTTCAGCCCTCCACCATCTCTGTTCAGCCCTCCACCATCTCTGTTCAGCGCTCCACCATCTCTGTTCAGCGCTCCACCATCTCTGTTTAGCGCTCCACCATCTCTGTTCAGCGCTCCACCATCTCTGTTCAGCGCTCCACCATCTCTGTTCAGCGCTCCACCATCTCTGTTCAGCGCTCCACCATCTCTGTTCAGTGCCTGCCAGGGTTGGGGTCAATTCCATTGAAATTCCAATATATTCAGATAGTAAACCAAATTCAAATTCTAACGCCACATTTTCTGTCATTGAAACGCATTGAAAATAATTGGAGTTGTAATTTCAGTGTACTTCCTGAATTGAAGAGACATTAAATGGAGTTAACCTCAAGCCTGCTATTTGTCCACTGTGATGACGGGTGGCTTGTTACCATAGAATAGCTATAGAACTCAATTTAATGAATAGGCAGCAGGATAACTCTAGTGGGAACTAGTCAGGTTGACTAAAGGAGAAGGGACTAATACAAGGCTGGGGTAGATCGCATTTGGACAGACAGACAGACAGACAGACAGACAGACAGACAGACTTACCTTTTAGAGTGCGTAGGGCAGACAGACAGAGTTAACATGTAGAGTGCGTAGGGTAGGTGGACAGACAGGTGGACAGGTGGACAGACAGACAGACAGACAGACAGACAGACAGACAGACAGACAGACAGACAGACAGACAGACAGAGACAGACAGACAGACAGACAGACAGACAGACAGACAGACAGACAGACAGACAGACAGACAGACAGACAGACAGACAGACAGACAGACAGAGTTATCTTGTAGAGTGCATAGGGCAGACAGACAAAGTGTGTACGGCAGATAGAGTTACCTTGCAGATAGAGTTACCTTGTAGAGAGTGTAGGGTAGATAGAGTTACCTTGTAGAGTGTGTAGGGTAGATAGAGTTACCTTGTAGAGTGTGTAGGGTAGATAGAGTTACCTTGTAGACAGAGTTACCTTGTAGAGTGTGTAGGGCAGATAGAGTTACCTTGTAGAGTGTGTAGGGTAGATAGAGTTACCTTGTAGACAGAGTTACCTTGTAGAGTGTGTAGGGCAGATAGAGTTACCTTGTAGACAGAGTTACCTTGTAGAGTGTGTAGGGTAGATAGAGTTACCTTGTAGAGTGTGTAGGGCAGATAGAGTTACCTTGTAGAGTGTGTAGGGTAGATAGAGTTACCTTGTAGACAGAGTTACCTTGTAGAGTGTGTAGGGCAGATAGAGTTACCTTGTAGACAGAGTTACCTTGTAGACAGAGTTACCTTGTAGAGTGTGTAGGGTAGATAGAGTTACCTTGTAGAGTGTGTAGGGCAGATAGAGTTACCTTGTAGAGTGTGTAGGGCAGATAGAGTTACCTTGTAGAGTGTGTAGGGCAGATAGAGTTGTAGAGTGTGTAGGGCAGATAGAGTTACCTTGTAGAGTGTGTAGGGCAGATAGAGTTACCTTGTAGAGTGTGTAGGGCAGATAGAGTTACCTTGTAGAGTGTGTAGGGCAGATAGAGTTACCTTGTAGAGTGTGTAGGGCAGATAGAGTTACCTTGTAGAGTGTGTAGGGCAGATAGAGTTACCTTGTAGAGTGTGTAGGGCAGATAGAGTTACCTTGTAGAGTGTGTAGGGCAGATAGAGTTACCTTGTAGAGTGTGTAGGGCAGATAGATAGCAGAGTTACCTTGTAGAGTGTGTAGGGCAGATAGAGTTACCTTGTAGAGTGTGTAGGGCAGATAGAGTTACCTTGTAGAGTGTGTAGGGCAGATAGAGTTACCTTGTAGAGTGTGTAGGGCAGATAGAGTTACCTTGTAGAGTGTGTAGGGCAGATAGAGTTACCTTGTAGAGTGTGTAGGGCAGATAGAGTTACCTTGTAGAGTGTGTAGGGCAGATAGAGTTACCTTGTAGAGTGTGTAGGGCAGATAGAGTTACCTTGTAGAGTGTGTAGGGCAGATAGAGTTACCTTGTAGAGTGTGTACGGCAGATAGAGTTACCTTGTCAAGTGCGTAGGGCAGACAGAGTTACCTTGTAGAGTGTGTAGGGCAGATAGAGTTACCTTGTAGAGTGTGTACGGCAGATAGAGTTACCTTGTCAAGTGCGTAGGGCAGACAGAGTTACCTTGTAGAGTGTGTAGGGCAGACAGAATTACCTTGTAGAGTGCGTAGGAGCGCAGGTGTGGTCCGAAGGCCTGGAGCAGGATGCAGATCTGGATGGGCCCCCAGCACACAGTGAACAGAGCCACCATCACCACCACCATCCTAGAGACACGAGCCCTGAATGTTGCACCACGTTCTGCTTGGGCTATTACCTACAAGGGGTAGGGGTTAAGGTTAGGGGGTGGGGATAGGGTTGGGGTTAGGGGTTAAGGTTAGGGGAAGGTTAGAGGATGGGGTTAGGGTAGGGAGTAGGGGTTAAGGGAAGGTTAGGGATGTGGTTAGGGGAAGGTTAGAGGATGGGGTTAGGGTAAGGTTAGAGGATGGGGTTAGGGGAGGGTTAGAGGATGGGGTTCGGGTAAGGTTAGAGGATGGGGTTAGGGTAAGGTTAGAGGATGGGGTTAGGGGAGGGTTAGAGGATGGGGTTAGGGGAGGGTTAGAGGATGGGGTTAGGGTAAGGTTAGAGGATGGGGTTAGGGTAAGGTTAGAGGATGGGGTTAGGGGAAGGTTAGGGTAAGGATAGAGGATGGGGTTAGGGAAGGTTAGGGTAAGGATAGAGGATGGGGTTAGGGTAAGGTTAGGGGATGGGGTTAGGGAAGGTTAGGGGAAGGATAGAGGATGGGGTTAGGGGAAGGTTAGGGTAAGGTTAGAGGATGGGGTTAGGGGAAGGTTAGGGTAAGGATAGAGGATGGGGTTAGGGTAAGGTTAGAGGATGGTTTAGGGGGGGAGGGTTAGGGGATAGGGTTAGGGGAGGGTTAGAGGATGGGGTTAGGGGAAGGTTAGAGGATGGGGTTAGGGGAGGGTTAGAGGATAGGGTTAGGGGAGGGTTAGAGGATGGGGTTAGGGGAGGGTTAGAGGATAGGGTTAGGGGAGGGTTAGAGGATGGGGTTAGGGGAAGGTTAGAGGATGGGGTTAGGGAGGGTTAGAGGATAGGGTTAGGGAGGGGTTAGAGGATGGGGTTAGGGGAGGGTTAGAGGATGGGGTTAGGGAGGGTTAGATGATGGGGTTAGGGTAAGGTTAGAGGATGGGGTTAGGGAAGGTTAGGGTAAGGTTAGAGGATGGGGTTAGGGTAAGGATAGAGGATGGGGTTAGGGTAAGGTTAGAGGATGGTTTAGGGGAGGGTCAGAGGATGGGGTTAGGGTAAGGTTAGAGGATGGGGTTAGAGGATGGGGTTAGAGGATGGGGTTAGGGGATGGGGTTAGGGTTAGGGGGAGGGGTTAGGGGATGGGGTTAGGGTAAGGTTAGGGGTTAAGGTTAGGGAAGGTTAGAGAATGGGGTTAGAGGATGGGGTTAGAGGATGGGGTTAGAGGATGGGGTTAGGGGGATGGGGTTAGGGTTGGGGAGGGGTTAGGGGATGGGGTTAGGGTAAGGTTAGGGGTTAAGGTTAGGGAAGGTTAGAGGATGGGGTTAGAGGATGGGGTTAGGGGATGGGGTTAGGGGAGGGTCAGATGATGGGGTTAGGGTAAGGTTAGAGGATGGGGTTAGAGGATGGGGTTAGGGGATGGGGTTAGGGGAGGGGTTAGGGGATGGGGTTAGGGTAAGGTTAGGGGTTAAGGTTAGGGATGGTTAGAGGATGGGGTTAGGATAAGGTTAGAGGATGGGGTTAGGGAAGGTTAGGGGTTAAGGTTAGGGAAGGTTAGAGGATGGGGTTAGAGGATTGGGTTAGAGGATGGGGTTAGGGGAAGGTTAGAGGATGGGGTTAGGGGAGGGGTTAGGGGATGGGGTTAGGGTAAGGTTAGGGGTTGGGGTTAGGGATGGTTAGAGGATGGGGTTAGGGTAAGGTTAGGGGTTAAGGTTAGGGAAGGTTAGAGGATGGGGTTAGAGGATTGGGTTAGGGATGGGGTTAGGGGAGGGTTAGAGGATGGGGTTAGGGAAGGTTAGAGGATGGGGTTAGGGTAAGGTTAGAGGATGGGGTTAGGGGAAGGTTAGAGGATGGGGTTAGGGTAAGGTTAGAGGATGGGGTTAGGGTAAGGGGTAGACAGGTTGTGTTGTCTAACTACCTGGTAGTTGCTGTCGGTGGGCTGTACTGAGGGCTGTCCCATGCGTTTGATCATGAAGGCATAACAGAAGCAGATGGTGACGAGAGGTAACAGGTAGACAGCCAGGAAGCTGTAAAGGATAAACGCTCTCTGGAGGCGGGCTGAAGGAAACACTTCGCTGCAGTAGGTCTGGGGACCGAACCAACAGCCTTCCTCTAAACGCTGATACAGAGCTATAGGCACTGACAGCAGGAGAGAACCTGGGGGAAGAATGGAGAGATGGAGACATATGGAGACGGAGTGATGGAGAGGGAGAGATGAGAGATAGAGATGGAGATGGAGATAGAGAGATAGAGATGGAGAGGTGGAGAGATGAGAGATGGCGAGAGAGAGAGATGGAGAGCAGGATAGATAGAGATGGATAGAGAGGGAGAGATGGAGAGCAGGATAGATGGAGAGATGGACATGGAGAGATGGAGATGGAGATATACAAAGCTGTGAACGAGCTGAGAGACAAGGCAAGAAGGACCTTCATTGCCATCAAAAGGAACATAAAATTCAACATACCAATTAGGATCTGGATAAAAATAGTTGAATCAGTTATAGAACCCATTGCCCTTTATGGTTGTGAGGTCTGGGGTCCGCTCACCAACCAATAATTCACAAAATGGGACAAACACCAAATTGAGACTGCATGCAGAATTCTGCAAAAATACCCTCCGTGTACAACGTAGAACACCAAATAATGCATGCAGAGCAGAATTAGGCCGATACCCGCAAATGATCAAAATCCAGAAAAGAGTCGTTAAATTCTACAACCACCTAAAAGGAAGCGATTCCCAAACCTTCCAACAAAGCCATCACCTACAGAGAGATGAACCTGGAGAAGAGGACTCCTAAGCAAGCTGGTCCTGGGGCTCTGTTCACAAACACAAACACACCCCACAGAGCCCCAGGACAGCAACACAATTAGACCCAACCAAATCATGAGAAAACAAAAAGATAATTACTTGACACATTGGAAAGAATTAACAAAAAGCTGAGTAAACTAGAATGCTATTTGGCCCTACACAGAGAGTACACAGTGGCAGAATACCTGACCACTGTGACTGACCCTAAACAGAGAGTACACAGTGGCAGAATACCTGACCACTGTGACTGACCCTAAACAGAGAGAACACAGTGGCAGAATACCTGACCACTGTGACTGACCCTAAACAGAGAGTACACAGTGGCAGAATACCTGACCACTGTGACTGACCCAAACTTTAGGAAAGCTTTGACTATGTACAGACTCAGTGAGCATAGCCTTGCTATTGAGAAAGGCTGTGGTAGGCAGACCTGGCTCTCAAGAGAAGACAGGCTATGTGCACACTGCCCACAAAATGAGGTGGAAACTGAGCTGCACTTCCCCTAACCTCCTGCCCAATGTATGACCACATTAGAGACACATATTTCCCTCAGATCCACAAAGAATTAGAAAACAAACCCGATTTTGATGAACTCCCATATCTACTGGGTGAAATTCCACAGTGTTCCATCACAGCAGCAAGATTTGTGACCTGTTGCCACGAGAAAAGGGCAACCAGTGAAGAACAAACACCATTGTAAATACAACCCATATTTATGCTTATTTATTTTCCCTTTTGTACATGAACGATTTGTACATCGTTACAACACTATATATATATATATATAATATGACCTTTGTAATGTCTTTATTGTTTTAAAATTTCTGTATGTGTAATGTTTACTGTTAATTTTTATTGTTTATTTCACTTTTGTATGTTGTCTACCTCACTTGCTTTGGCAATGTTAACACATGTTTCCCATGCCAATAAAGCCCCTTGAATTGAATTGAAGAGATGGAGATGGAGAGAAAAACAGATGTAGAGATAGATAGAGAGATAGAGATGGAGATATAGATTGATAAAGATGGAGATATGTAGAGATGGAGAGCAGGACAAATATAGAAGGAGAGATGGAGATGGAGAAAGGGAGATGGAGAGACAGAGATAGAGAGATAGAGATGGAGAGAGTATGTATCGCACAGATATGGAAATATAACAGAATAGATGTGACAGTGTGCGGTGTGGTGTGTGTGGTGTGTGTGGTGTGTATGTCGTGTGTGGTGTGTGTGTGGTGTGTGTGGTGAGTGGTGTGTGTGGTGTGTGGTGTGTGTGTGTGTGTGTGTGTGTGTATGGTGTGTGTGTGGTGTGTGGTGTGTGTGGTGAGTGCTGTGTTGTGTGTGTGGTATGTGGTTTGTATGGTGTGTGCTGTGTGGTGTGTGTGGTGTGTGGTGTGTATGGTGTGTGGTGTGTGTGTGGTGTGTGGTGTGTGTGGTGGTGTGTGGTGTGTGTGTGGTGGTGGTGGTGTGTGTGGTGTGTGGTGTCTGTGGTGTGTGGTGTGTGGTGTGTGCGTGGTGTGTGTGTGGTGTGTGTATGGTGTGCAGTGTGTGTGTGGTGTGTGGTGTGTGGTTTGTGGTGTGTGTGGTGAGTGGTGTGTGGTGTGTGTGGTGTGGTGCGTGTGGTGTGGTGTGTGTGGTATGTGTTTGTGGTGTGTGTGGTGTGGTGTGGTGTGTGTGTGTGTGGTGTGTGTGGTATGTGTGTGTGGTGTGTGTGGTATGTGTTTGTGGTGGGTGTGGTGTGGTGTGTGTGGTATGTGTTTGTGTGTGTGTGGTGTGGTGTGGTGTGTGTGGTGTGTGTGGTATGTGTGTGTGGTGTGTGTGTGTGGTGTGTGTGGTATGTGTGTGTGGTTTGTGTGTGTGGT